>NW_020941065.1:1627436-1641705 GCF_900497805.2 Vombatus ursinus | reverse complement strand
AGAAAGAAAGAAAGAAAGAAAGAAAGAAAGAAAGAAAGAAAGAAAGAGAGAAAGAAAGATTCTTAGAAACACTTGATGGGAAACTTAATATGACCCCAAACTGTCTGCCTAAGTGAACTCTTGATCAGAGACAGCTCCTTGGAACATCAGCTGAATTATATGTGATTTCTCTTTTGATGACTTCTCCTTTTCCCTCTTCTCCTTCCCCGTATGGTATATAGGATTCTAGTTTTAGAGTTGGAAGGGCCCTTATAAGCCATCTAGTCCAACACATTCACGTTATAAAGGGAAAAAAATGGAAGCCCAGAAAGGTGAAGGAATTTGCCCTCGGTCACAAGGGTACCTGGTGGGATGAGGAGCCAGGTCATCTGACCCCAAATCCCCTACTCTTTCCATGATACCACACTGCCTGTGTTCCTGATCCTCTCTTTGCTATCTCTTCGCACTGGCCTTCCTGATGATTGAAATGCTCTCTTTCCTCCACCTCCTAGAATCTCTTACTTACTCAAGACTCAACTCAAGCATCGCTTTCCCTGATCCCCATCCAATTCTTAGTGCACACCCTCCCTCTCGTAATTGCCATATATGTGTGTATGTATTTATATGTACACTTAATATATGTATATATGTTCTGTGTATTCTCTATAATGCCCATTGCCTCAAGAACTCTTTGAGGACAGAATCTGTTTCATTTTCTTCTTTGTACCCACAATGTCTAGCACAGAGCCTGGAATAGGGTGAGTGCTCACTAAATGCTTGATGATTGATCAATTCTCTGTCTTCTCTAAAGCCAGATAACCAAAGAATAGCAGATTGGAAAAGGACCTTAGTACATGAATATGAAAACTGGAAGAACCCTTAGAATATGGAATGAAACATATGGGAGGAACCTTAGAACACCAAATGTCAGTGCTAGGAAGATCCTTAGAACATAAAATGTCAGAGTATGGAGGGCCTTTAGTATATAGAACATTGGTGGTAGGGTCCCTAGGGATAACTTAATCCAATTCCTTTTTATATTAAAAAAAAACTGATGACTTTGAGAGGGGAAGTGGCTTGCCTGAACTCACATACCAAGCTAATGGCAAAGCCAGGATAGGACCCCAAGCTTTCCACTCCCAGAATCCGGTGCTCTCTATACTTTGCTTTATACTACATCTACTTTACCACACTCCTCCCTAGTTTATGGCTCCCCCTCCTTTGTGAATCTTACTCTGGTTTATTAAAAACAAGCTCATGAACCCATATCCAATGCAAAGAAGTCAGTCACCCAGTTGACTTGGTGGTCACAAGGTCCCAGCTAATCAGAGACTGCAAGCTGAAAGGGAGACCAGTGAAACCAGCTAAGCCAATCCCTCTCATCTCACAAATGAGGAAACCGAGGGTTGTAGAAGAATGTATCCAATCATTTGTATATTGTCCCCATTAAAACATGAACTTGAGGGGCAAAGACACTGTTTTTGCCTTTCTTTGTATCCCCATAACTTAGAACAGTACCTGGCTCATAGTTAGCACTTAATCTTTGTTGTTGTTAATTGATTTGTCTAAGGTCATGCTGCCTCCATTATGCCACACTTTTAGTTAATAGCAATACCAGCAGAACCTGAGACTCCTCCCTCCATGCCTCAGACTCTAGATTCCAGTACCATATGGGGGCATTTTGTAAACTCTAAAGCACTAAAAAACCAGCAAGTACTTGTAATCTTAGTTTTCATTCCAACTTCTCTTTTTCTCCTACATAAGAGAAACTGTAGGACTTTCTAAATATCAGAGACCTCAGTAGTTCATAGGCTCATGGCTATAACACTGTAAGGGACCTTGAGTTATGGAATCCAATCCCTTCATTTTATAGACTTGGAAACTAAGGTGCACAGAATGTGAAGTGACTTGTCCAAGGTAATACAGACATGATCAGAAGTAGGACAGCTAGGCAGCATGGTGGATACAGTTCAGATTCATCTTCCTGAGTTCAAATCTGGTCTCAGATACTTCCTAGCTATGTGATGCTGGGCAAATCCCTTAAACCTACTTGGCTCAGTTTCTCCATCTGCAAAACGAGCTGCAGAAGGGAATGACAAACTACTCCAGTATCCTTTCAAGAAAACCCCAAATGAGGTCATGAAGAGTTGGATATGACTGAAAACTTACTGAACAACCACAAATCAGAAGTAGGATTTGAGCTCTTTTCTCTAGTCCAACATAAATCCTCTACAATACCCCTGATAAGTGATCATACAGGCTTTGCTCCCAGGAGTGGGGAAGCCACTCCATCTAAAGTGAGCCTATTCTGTCTTTGGAAAACTCCAATTGTTAGGAAGCTCTTCTTAATATTTAGTCAAAATCTGCCTTGCCTTAATTCAACACATTGCTTCTCATTCTACCCTCCTCCTTTCATCTCCATTCTTTCTTCTTTTCCTTTCTACACTTTCTTCTTTACTTTCTTCCCCTCCTATCTATCTTTTATTCCCCTCTATTTCCTCATTTTCCTTTTCCTTCCTGTGTCCCATAAGGGGAAAAAACATTTGGCCACTGTCATTTTGTAGAAAATTATTTTGGGGCTTGAGTCAATGAGTTCTGGGAATCCAGGATCCCAGCTGGAGGCCCCAGAGGGGACAAAATCAATAAAATCCAACAAGTTGCTTTCATTTCTAATTTTGTAACTCATCTTCTTATTAAAAACATACCCTAGAAAAATAGCAGAGGTGGGATGACCCAAAAAAGCCACCATATACAATCTCTCTTCCCAAATTATTTTGTAGTTACTCTGTGTGTGTATCTTATATTGACTTAACTATGTGCATATTACTTCTCCTCATAAAACATAAGCACGAATGAATCCTTTTCTTAGTTTTATTTTTTTAGTATGAATGTAATCATCAGCAAGCACCATGATGCCTACTGATACATAAAGAAGAGCAAAAAAAGATTATATACAAAATTATAAATTTTTATTATATATAGTTTTTAAATGCATTTAAAATTTAATATGGTAGTAACAAAATTGCCCTGTTTCTTTGTGTCTTCCTAATGAATGAATAATGTTATGATAATAACTCCCATTTCCATGGAACTATAAGATTTACAAAGCCCCTTCCCTACAGTAACCCTATGAGGGTTAGTGCAAATCCTATGATCCCTTTTGTACAGATAAGGAAACTAAGGATCTCAGAGAAGAAGTGACTTTTCCATGGTCATACAGCTAGTTTCTGAGTTCTTATTATTTAAGGCGATATTGACCAGTTCCCCTCATGGAAATTCTAGTTTGCTTCTCCATGGTGTGGAAGGCAGCCTGGGTCCTCAAAGGCTATGCCTGCAAGGCATAATCTCTGTCAGGTCCTATCAAGCAGGAAAGGCTTTGGCCATGGGCCAAGTGACTGACTGTCTGCTGTCCAAGGACCAACTTAGCTAAACTCAGAAAGGCTCACCACCAGATTGGTTGCAGAGAGATGAAATTTTCAGCCAGAGTAACATTCTAAGACTATCTATTGAGACACAGGGGTTTTGATATGTATCAATGGAGAAAGTGAGTAACCTTACTGGTGAAATCACAGATCTTTCATGTATGAAAGCATGGGATATTTCAGAGGAAAGGGGCATCCTGAAAGATAATCTTCAACTGTTTACCAACTTCACTAAAGGAATATGAGATTCAATGGAAACAAGAGGGATTTGGGTGAGAAATAAACCTTTTCCGTAAGATAAGTATGGAGCTCTGACAGGATCTGAAATAGGTTCTATAGGATGGGGTTTGTAGAAATGTATTATCTCCTCTATTTCAGATGTGAGGAGAAAGATATGCATAGCCAAAATACTTGACTAAATATGCATTTATTAAGCACTTCGTATGTGCCTGGTACTAGAGATACAAAAACTACTACAAAAAGAAAGAAAATAGAACCTGCCCTCAAAGAGCTTACATTCAGTGTGTGTGTGTGTGTGTGTGTGTCTGTGTGTCTGTATTTGCTCACTCACGCATGTAGTCAAGTACTAGAAATTTGAAAAAGTAACTTGGAAACTTGGAAAAAAGGGAAAGTCTCTCAACCTCTCTGAATTTCAATTTCTACACCTGCAAAATACAGATAATACCAAAGTTAGTATCTATCTCACAGAGTTGTTGTGAGTTTTAAATAGGATATCATATATAAAAGGTTTTGGAAACCTTAAATCACTTGAAAAAGGGCCAGTATTGACACCGAAATGCACAAACATTTCAATGCACCCAAGAAATTTTATTTTTTATTTTTTATTTTGTTAAGTTGAACAATTATTGAAAATTCAATCAAGAAGGATATTATTTTTATTCAACAAACTCAATTTTTTAAATTAACAACTCAATTTTGCTTAAAATTATAGACATAAAGTGCCTTTTGCTAGACATTAGGTGCGCCCAACTTGCCTCCTTAGTTGTATTTATATCATTAGTGAAGGCTGACAATGTGCTTTACATATAAAATAATTGTTATTATCCATATTTTATAGATGAGAAAACTGAGGCTCAGAGTGATTAGGCAAATGACTAGTCAAGGGTGACACACTGGTCAGAGGTCAGATTTGAGCCTAGGTCTCTCCTCTCTGGGTAGTGCTCCCTTCTCAGCCCCATGCTGCCATTGAATAGACCATATTTGGATGTTTGCCTGTTTGGAGCCATGGGTGGATGTTTGCTGGACAGTATCAACAATTAGCAACAACTGCCATTTCTATGGTGTTTTTAAGTTTACAAAGGGCTTTTTTCAACCATTGAGATGGGCAGTGACAGGCAGGCTGACTCATTCTGTAGAGGGGAGTGTTCAAGCATAGGCTGAACTATACAGACCTGGGGGCTCTCTCCACCTCAGATTCTATAGAATTCTGCAAGTCTAAATAGTATTACTCCCATTTTATAGATGAGAATACTGAAGTTTGGGGAAGTTAAGTGGCATAGATTGAGGATGTCAGGAAAGGAGTAACCGCTGTGATTCCAAGGCTGTGGGAACACATGAATGACCTTTTCTCTGAGGTTTATTTAAGGACATCTAGAAGTGATCTCATAATTGGAGTAGATCATGAGTCATTGGGTGCTAATTTGGATGTGGTGAAGGAAAGAGCATGGATATAAGGTTAGCATTTATAAGTAGTACTTGGGAGTCTGTAAGTTAGTGGAACTGGGGGAGGAGGTGAGAGTAGTCAATGGATAGAGAATGATGGAGCTGAGGTGATGATCCAAGTAGTAAACATTAGAGAGAGACTGCCTGAGAGATAGAAAAGAGGGTTGGGTGGGGGGAGGACACAAGAGGATCACAGGGATTCAGATTTGTAATATTAGGTACTTAATCAAGGTCATACAACTAGAATGAGAGGCAGAAGGACAGATAGTGTGACACAGAAAGAATATAGATCTGAGGTCAGGAGAGACCTAGTTTTGAATGCTGCCTCTGACAAGCCACTTAATCCTTTGAAACCTCAGTTTCTTCATCTCTAAAATGGTATACCTGTAGCACCTACCTCAGTCAGTGAATAAATATTGATTAAACAACTACTATGCTCTAGGTACTGCACTAAGCACCGGAGTTACAGAAAAGGGGGATAGAGAACAAGAAGAGACAGCCGCTGCTCTGAAGAGCTCACAGCTTAAAGAAGGGGGACAGCAAACAAACAAGATATATATAAGATAAATTGGAGATAATCAAGAGAGGGACAGTACTAGAATTAAGGGGGCTTCTTATAGAATATGAAATTTTGGCTGAGATTTGAAGGAAGCCAGGAGATGGAAATAAGAAGCGAGAGAAATCCAGGCCTGGGGGACAGCCAATGAAAATACTGGGAGTCAGGAGATGGTGTATCTTGTTCAAAGAACAGCCAGGAGGCCAACATCACTGGACTGAGGAATAGATGGTGGGGAATAAGGGATATGAAGACTGAAAAGGTAGGAGGAGGCTAGGTTACAAAGGGCTTTGTATGCGAAACAGAGCAATTTGTATTTGATCTTATAGATGATGTACAGCCAGGAGATAATGTATGTGAAGTGCTTTGCAAACTTTAAAGTGCCATATAAATGCCATCTTTTATTGTTAGGAAGTGTTGGCTCTAAGATTCAAAACCAGCTATCTCCTGACTCCAACTCTAGGGAATGTTTCACTACATCATACTACCTATCTTTCTCATTAGACTGTGGGCTCACTGAGGGCAAGGACTGGGTCACATTCATTTCTGTGTCCCTTAGAATATAAAACACATAGTAGAGACTCTGTTGACCACTGATCCAAGTCAGAGGACCTTGGTTAGAATATTGGCTCTGCCAAATGTGTGGCATTAGTCAAGTCAGTTAACTGTCCCTAGACCTTAGTTTCCTCATCTGTAAAATGAACTCAGGACTAGATGCTCCCTGAGGTCCATTCCAACTCTAAATTTGTGGGATCCTGTAAACTGCCACTGAATTATCTTTCCATTGTGAATGACTAGGGCTGTGAGAATGTGTGTGTTTGTTTAAACATACTGCCCCTGCTCAAATGCTCAAGTCTCTTCTTGCTCCCAGTCTTCAGAGTCAGTGGGATTGTATGGAAAAGTGCCAAGTTCCCATGGGCTAAGACTCCACCAGGAACTGACTAACAGTGTCTTAGTTCTATGTCCCTGGCAGAGAGATGAGGAGATCTGTATCTGCTGTCTCTTCTTCAAGCTAGATTTGGACTGAAAAAAGAAATGAAATCATAAATCCACCAAATAATGATCATTAAAGCTTAACTTTTCCTCATCCATTTCTCCCAGAAAGCTCAAAGTGATTCATTTACTTTCAGGTAAACGACAGATTGGCAAGGAGAAAGCACCAGAAAGGAGAAATCTCCATTTTGCACAGGGGGGAACAGGAGGAACAGAAAGTTTAAATAACTTCTTAGGGTCACACAGGGCAACTAGGTGGTACCATGGATAGAGTGCTGGGCCCAGAGTCAGAAAGACTCTCTCTCTCTGAGTTCAAATCCAGCCTCAGACATTTACTAGCTGTGTGACACTGGGCAAGTCACTTAACCCTGTTGGCCTCCGTTTCCTCATCTGTAAAAAGAGCTGGAAAAGGAAATGGCAAATCACTCCAGTATCTCTGCTGAGAAAACCCCAAATGGAGTCATGAAGAGTCATGACAAGGTCACACAGTAAATTAGGACCAGTTCCAAGTCTCCTGATGTCAAGTATTTTCTTTCCCCAGAAGGCCAGCCAACATGCAGTTCTCTTAAAGAAAGCCTATAAGAGAAAGGAATGTGATATCATCACATTTTCAAAAATAATAAATGGGAAGAATTCAGAGAACTTTGTGAAGGTGTGCATCATCTGCTCTGGAGCCAAGCAAATAGAACCAAAAGAATAATATACAGAAAGATTGTAATAATGTCAAGGAAAACAACCACAAGAGACAGCAGATTTCATTTGGATCAATGCAATGCCTAATCCTGACTCCAGAAGATTGAGGAGGAAAGCTAGTTCCCTTCCTCCCCGCCTGGGTAGAGAATTATGCAGTGATGAGGGCCAATGGGGCATGTGCTCTCAGATATGCTCCATGTTCAACTTAGCTGGACTTCTCTGTTACAAGGGGGAAATGCTGAGAAATAACAGTGATGGGGAGGTTTTAAGATATTAAAAATTAAGCAGAACATAAACTTCTTGAGGACAAATGCTCTTTTCTTTTTTTGTCTTTGTATCACAGTGCCTGGAACATGTCAAGTAAGTACTCAGTAAATGCTTGAATTGAATTGAAAATATTTTAAATGGTTATGAGAACATTGCAGTTCCAAGGTCTGAAAACACATCTCTGACTTGTGAATCTTAGCAGCTACTTTTTTTTTACCAGACCTGTGATTTAATTGCTATAAAAACTATACCAATTAATTAGTGAGGAGACTCTTTCTACCAAAGTAGATGCACCATTCGGAAACTTGTAGGTTAAGAGGATTCCCTGTGGCATTAAGAGATTAAGTGACTAGCCCAGGGCCATCCAAGTAGGTAGCAAAAGCAGGTCTTGACCCCCAGGTCTTCCTGACTCCAATTTCAGCTCTCTGGGCATTACACCACAACTGGTTCTCAATAGGGTATGTTACATTGAAACAAATTACATAAGGGGCCTTAGAGTATGATATCCAGCAAACACAAAAACTAAACATCACTGGGTCTTGGCTTCCAATAAAATTAAGGAGTTAGATTAGATAATGATAATAACAGCTATCATTTAAATACTGCTTTGAAGTTTACAAAGCCTTTAATAAGTATTATGTTAGTATAAGAACCATACAACAACCCTGGGAGGTAGGTGCTATTATTATCCCCATTTTACAGATAAGGAAACTGAGGCTGAGAAAGATGAAGTGACTTGCCCAAGGTCACACAGCTACTAAGTAACTAAGATAGAATTTGAATCCATGTCTATATAGAGTCCAAAACTCTTATCTACTGGGCCACCTAAACTGAATGGTCTCAGAAATACCTTCCTGGTCTAGGTTAATTACTCTATGGTCCTATTAACATGCAACTAAAGGAGAAGAAAGATCCAAGCACGAACTGAGTCTCTGGAGATGCGGCTTCTATTTTTAGACTAACTGCTGACTCATTGTATGACCTTGGGCCCAGACTCAATATAAGGGAGGACTTATGAACCATCAGTCACATCTTAAAGTGTTTCAGAAGTTAGTGAGTTCCCTGTCAGTGGGGTGTGTTAAAGAGGAAGGTAGATGACCACTTGTCAGAGATAATGTAGGAAACATTAATGCTTTGGTAGTGATTGGACTAAGTGGCCTCTACAATTCCGAGCTCTGAGGTTATGGGTTCCTGCAGTTGTCATATTACCCCCCTAACCATCCGTTTCCTGGGTTCTCCATGACAGGGGCACTTGTAAATCTTAAGCTCTCTGTCTACATGATTATGGGTTGTAGGTGTGTTTGGTTTGATTTGCTGGAGGGGAAGAATTTCTCCAATTGGTTTCTTTGGCAGACAACTAGATTACCATTCAGCCACACAAATGGAGAGGTCCATAGCATAGATAACCTAAAAAAATCCAAAAATTCTTCCTAAATCATTTTGCCCTGTATCTGATAATTCAATTCAATTCAATTCAATGAATGCTTATTAATCACCTTCTGTATTCAAGGTACTGGGGAATGTAAAGACAAAAATTACATTTTCTCTACCCTTGAGGAGCTTACATTCTACTGGAGGAGAAGCAATATGTGTTCAAATAATAACTAGAAACAAAGTAATATGAAGTAATTTCCAGAGCAGTAAGAACTGGGAGGATCAAAAAAAGCCATGTGTAAAAAAGGGAGCAATGGAGCAGTGCTTGGAAAGAAATAATGGGTTTCCCAAGAAATAGAAATGCTTTCTATACAGAGAAGTGTACAGGGAAGGTTTAGATGAGGAACCTCTGTTGAGGTCTTGGGCTACCATCCCCTGTACTAAACCCTTCAGAGAAGCAGAGAATGACAGAAATGGAAGGAACTTTACAACATAGAATATCCAAGCCTTAGAGCATAGAACAGAATGTCAGAGCTTGAAAAGACTTTAGAACATAGAATTCAAGGACTAGGTGTTACCTTTGATCATTGACTATCCAAGCTGGAAAGAACCTAATAACCAGGAGCTTGATGGAACCAGCTCAAACCAGCTTTGGAGAGGGAACTGCTAAATTTTCAGTGTGAGCATTTATGCCTCAGAAATCATTAGACAATACAATTCAGTACTTGATTTATTGTTTTGTTGATGGTCTAGATTTAAGAAAATGATGGAGAAAATGTTAATGTAGATTAAACTTTAAAATGTTTTGTAAGCACATTTTTTTGGAGAAAAAAAAGCAGGTTGTTAAACACTTAACAGCACTTCCCTGCTTTTAACAGAATGTCAGAGCTGTCTTTAGAAGAATGTCAGAGCTAGGAGGGAATTTCAAACATAGAATACAAGAACATAGACTATAAGATCTCCTATTAGATTGTGAATTTTTTGAGAGCAGAAACTGAATCTTCTCTTTCTTTGCATCTCCAGTACTTAGCACTATCTGGTACACAGTAAGGGCTTAATAAGTGCTGTTGACTTACTTGTCAGTCTTGCAACAACTACTCCTCCCAAGAAAAAAAAATCTACCAAAACTAAACTCTATGTATTTATAATGACCAAGTTGGGCCCTAGAGAAGAGTCAAGAAAATATACCTCTTTTAGCCTCTTTGCAGAGATGGGGGGACTAAGGGGGAGCTTTGCCTATACTGTCATACTTAGTTGATATATTAGTTAGTTCCAATCAATTATTTTCCCTCATTTCTGTTTTTTGTTACAAGGGATGGCTTACTATGTAGAGGAGGAGGGAGGAATATGTTAAGAAATGAAGGTGATATAGAAATAAAAAACATCAATTAAAACTTTTAAATATCAGAAAACAATTAGCAAATCTATAATCTGGGCAGCCCTTCACAGGTCTTTTTTTTTCCTTTTTTAATAATTAACAAGCAAATTTTTTTTTATTCAAAGACCAATTTTTTGGGGGGAGAGGAAAAAATTGCTTAAAAAAAATAAAATAGGGGTGGAGCCAAGATGGCAGAGTAAAAGCAATGACTTGCTTGAACTCTCCCCCAAACCCCTCCAAATACCTATAAAAATGGCTCTAAACAAGTTCTAGAGCAGCAGAACCCACAAAAAGACAGAGTGAAACAAATATCCAACTCAAGACAACCTGGATGGTTGATTGGAAAGATCTATTGTGCCAGACTGGGAGGGGAACACAGTTCAGTGTGGTCCAAACAGGCTGTGCAGGCAAAGACCAGACCTCAGGGAACCTGGAGTAGTCCTCATGGGGTTGAATCAAGGGGAACTGTGGTGGTTTCCAGACTTCTCAACCCACAAACACCAAAGACAACTTAGAAGGTCAGTAGGAAAAGTCTGTCTGACTTGGGTGACAGAGGAGATAGGTCTGGCCCCAGTCCCAGCACTGCCCAGGGGCTACTGCTGCTTCCGGAGCTTCCAGTCCACAGAATGAGGAGGAATCAAGTAGCTGATCAGAGGGGGATTGCAGGGATAGCTTTGCTGGTGCTGAGGCAGGATTTTCTTGCTTTGCCTATGCTTGGATTTGGGTCACAGCTCTGGGTGGTGGTCCTGGGGTAAGGAGGAGCACTGGTATGGTGGAGCTTTTGGTGGCTGTGAAGAGGGGAGCCTCCTCACAGTTCCAAGGCAGAAAAGAGTACTTGTGGTCACTCATAGACCAGAGCCCAGGACAGGAAAGGAGTAAACACCTCACCCTTGATCATACCACCTTGGAAGAGCTTAAAATTTACAGGTCCCTAGAAGTATCTCTGAAAACAGCTACACAAAACCCCTGAAGCTTGGGACAGTATATTCTCCACACTGGAAGCAGACCCCCTACCTTAACAAAGAGTTTATGACTCAATTGGCTGGGATCATGAGCAAACAGCAAAAAAAATTCAGACCATAGAATCTTACTTTGGTGCAAAGAAGATCAAAACATACAACCAGAAGAAGACAACAAGGTCAAAGCTCCTACATCCAAAGCCTCCAAGAAAAATATGAATCAGTCCCAGGCGATGGAAGAGCTCAAAAAAGGATTTTGAGAAGCAAGTAAGAGAAATAGAGGAAAAACTGGGAAGAGAAATGAGAGTGATGCAAGAAAATCATGAAAAACAAGTCAACAGCTTGCTAAAGGAGACCCCCAAAAAATACTGAAGAAAATAACACCTTAAAAATAGCCTAACCCAAATGGCAAAAGAGGTCCAAAAAGCCAATGAAGAGAAAAATGCCTTAAAAAGCAGAATTGGCCAAGTGGAAAAGGAAGTCCAAAAACTCACTGAAGAAAATACTTCCTTAAAAATTAGAATGGAGCAAATGGAAGCTAATGATTTCATGAGAAATCAAGAAATTGTAAAACAAATCCAAAAGAATGAAAAAATAGAAGACAATGTGAAATATCTCATTGGAAAAACAACTGACCTAGAAAATAGATCTAGGAGAGATCATTTAAAAATTATTGGACTACCTGAAAGACATGATCAAAAAAAGAGCTTAGACATCATCTTTCAAGAAATTAATTATCGAGGAAAACTGCCCTAATATTCTAGAAACAGAGGGTAAAATAGAAATTGAAAGAATCCATTGATCACCTCCTGAAAGAGATCCCCAAAGGAAAATCCCTAGGAATATTATAGCCAAAATCCAGAGTTCCCAGAACAAGGAGAAAATATTGCAAGCAGCCCAAAAGAAACAATTCAAGTACTGTGGAAACACAATCAGGATAACACAAGATTTAACAACTTCTACATTAAGGGACCAGAGGGCTTAGAATGTAATATTCCAGAAGTCAAAGGAGATAGGATTACAACCAAGAATCACCTACCCAGCAAAGCTGAGTATAATCCTTCAGGGGAAAATGGACATTCAGTGAAATAGAGGACTTTCAAGCATTCTTGATGAAAAGACCAGAGCTGAATAGAAAATTTGACTTCCAAATACAAGACTCAAGAGAAGCATGAAAAGGTAAACAGGAAAGAGAAATCATAAGGGACTTATTAAATTTTAACTGTTTACATTCCTACATGGAAAGATGATATTTGTAACTCAGGAGACCTTTGTCAGTATTAGGGTAGTTGGAGGGGAAAAAATTATATGGATAGATAGATAGATAGATGGCACAGGGTGAGTTGAAGATGAAGGGGTGATAAGGGCAGCTAGGTGGCACAGTGGATAGAGCACCATTCCTCAAGTCAGAAGGACCTGAGTTCAAATCCAGCCTCAGACCAAACAGTTGACATTTACTAGCTGTGTGACCCTGGGCAAGTCACTTAACCCCAAATAAAAAAGATGAAGGGGTGATATCCAAAAAATAAAATTAATGGGTGAGAGAGGATTATACTGGGAGAAGAAGAAAGGGAGAGGTAGAATGAGGTAAATTATGTCACATAAAACAGACCAGGAAAAACTTGTGCAGTGGAGGGGAAGTGGTGGAAAGTGAGAGGGAATGAATGAATCTTATTCTCATCGGATTTGGCTTAAGGGGGGGAATAACATACACACTCAACTGGGTATGGAAATCTATCTTACCCTACAGGAAAATAGGGGAAAAGAGGATGGGGGGGTGATAGAAGGGGGAGGGGGTAATTAGAAGCAAACACTTCTGAGGAGGTACAGGGTTCAAAGAGAGAATAGAATAAATGGGGGTGGGACAGGATGAAGGGGAATATAGTTAGTTTTTCACAACAATGACTACTATGGAAGTGTTTTGTTAGGACTACACATGTATAAAATGTATCTAGTTGCTTGCCTCCTCAATTAGGGTGGGTAGGGAGGGAGGAAGGGAGAAAATTTGGAACCCAGAGTTTTAAAAACAAACGTTAAAAATTATTTTCACGTGCAACTGGGAAATAAGATATACAGGCAATGGGGTATAGAAATCTATCCTGACCTACAGGAAAATAGAAGGGGAAGGGGATGGGGGGTGATAAAAAGAAGGGCAGATTAGGGGAAAGTATTCAGAATGTATGCCATCTTGGGGTGGGGGGAGGCATGAGATGGGGAAAAAATTGGAACTCAAAATCTTGTGCAAGTGAATGTTGAAAACTAAAAATAAATAAATTAATAAATGTTTTTAAAAAATAAAATAAAACCTCCCCTGGAAGAAGGGAAAAGTGATGTTCCCAAATATTTACTCAGTAGATGTTGACTGAATTAGTACTGTAGAGAACGCAGGCTACTTGACAGTCTCAGAATCTCTCTCCTTCCCCACGTAGCAGCAGCCTACCAATGGACATCCAGGGAGCCCAGTTGTCTAGAAGTACATTTTGCCTGGGGTGTTCAAGGAAGTCTTTGAGCCTTGGCATGTGGAGCTCCTGGGAATTCAGAATCGGCACCTTTAGTGCAAGTGATAAAAATTTCTCTTTGGGAGATATCATGATTTAGAAAATGGAACAGAAGCAAATAGATGAAGAGCTAGGGAGCTAGGAAGATAAACAGAGAATTAGGGAGAGGAGACATATCTTAGAAGCATGGTAGACCAGTAAAACTGATCAAAATGAAAATAGATATAAACTGATGAGAGAGAGAGAGAGAATAGAGATTGGTAAATTAAAAAAAGAGAGAGATTTGAAGGTGGTGGTGTGGTGCTGCTGCTAATGATGATACTGATTGGTTGATATAGATGATAGATGGATGGATGGATGGATAGATAGATAGACAGACAGACAGACAGACAGGTAGATAGATAGATAGATAGATAGATAGATAGATAGATAGATAGATAGATAGATAGATAGATAGATAGATAGAT
>NW_020941065.1:1626163-1627426 GCF_900497805.2 Vombatus ursinus | reverse complement strand
GATAGATAGATAGATAGATAGATAGATAGATAGATAGATAGATAGATGGCAGAGATAGAACCTAGCCAGCCTTGTTGTAAAGTCTTCCTGGACTGCCCACCTGCTGCATAAAACCTTTCCCATTGTCCTTTTATGCAGTACACTTCTCTCTGTTGATTATCTTTGATTTATCTTGTTTGTATGTAGTTATTTGCATGCTTTCTTTCCCATTTGATGGGGAGCTCTCTGAGAGCAGGGACTGTCTTTTGCCTTCTTGCATATCTTCAGAGCTTAGCACAGTGCCTGGCACATAGCAGATGCTTGATAAATGCTTATTGAATGACTGACTGAATCAGCTGCCTCTGCCTTCACTGTGCTCCTGCAACACCTAATGTCTGCACCAGGGCTCCATCTTGCTGTTCTTTTGGTGTTTAGTTCATTTCCTCAGTTAGACCATGAGCTCCTGAAAGGCAGAAGCTATGTCTTATACTCTTATTTTCTGTGTATTCATACTCTTTATCTCCTACATAGTTACAGTGTTGTGCTGAGCAGACAAGTAGAGATTTCTGACTTTGATAGACATTGTGCCCAGAAGGTCAAAAAGGGGAGTTACGATAATCCAAAAAACCAGAAAACATATGGGCTTCTTACTCTTAGATCCAGAAAGCACACTTTTGGTGGGCTGTCTCTGCTCTGGACATTGAGGCATGCTCCCACACTACCATTTCCTGGAAGTTTCCATACCCTCTGCTAGTACTTTGTTTACTTCAGTTCTTTCATGTTGTTCAATACCCAAGTGCTCCCTGACTATGACATCAGAGATGCAAAGCCAATCAGGGCATACTTGAGTAAGGAGCTGACCCCTATAAAGTCTATGACCTTCACCTGCTTCAGTGAGTTAGCCTGGTGTGGAGGGCTTTATGACTCAGGTGTTCCCCATAGACTAGGAGTGACAGAGAGCTTTGTATCTCAGAAGGACATTTGCTGACTCCCCTCTTCTGTCCCCACTTAATCCACTCCACTGTGGTTCTGGTAATCTGCCCACCTGTATACTTTTCATGTTACCACTGCTCCCCCATCCCTCTGCCCCATGAGTTTCATTTTAGGCCCTGGACCTCACTCACCTTCACTTGGTAAATTAAAAAAAGAGAGAGATTTGAAGGTGGTGGTGTGGTGCTGCTGCTAATGATGATACTGATTGGTTGATATAGATAATAGATGAATGGATGGATGGATGGATAGATAGATAGATAGATAGATAGATAGATAGATAGATAGATAGAT
>NW_020941065.1:1618341-1626153 GCF_900497805.2 Vombatus ursinus | reverse complement strand
GATAGATAGATAGATAGATAGATAGATAGATAGATAGATAGATAGATAGATAGATAGCAGAGATAGAACCTAGCCAGCCTTGTTGTAAAGTCTTCCTGGACTGCCCACCTGCTGCATAAAACCTTTCCCAGTGTCCTTTTATGCAGTACACTTCTCTCTGTTGATTATCTTTGATTTATCTTGTTTGTATGTAGTTGTTTGCATGCTTTCTTTCCCATTCAAACATGCTATAATAAAAAATTCACTCTTTATGCCTAGTATCAGTCTGTCTGATTCTTCTGTGAAACCCCTTCTAAGTCCCATAACTGCTTTTAAGGATTGAGAAAGGAGAGAAGAAAGCAGAGAAAGAGGGAATTCTCAGGTATGTCCTAGGAAAACCTAAGACTGAGTTTAGACTTCAGTTGCTTTCTTTCTCATTCCCTTCTAGCATCCAGAAATGTAGTTGGGTACTGCTGATCCAGCAATGCAAGCTTCTATACAAAGTAGATCATAAAATGTCAAAGCTGAGAAGCCCTTTAGAACATACAACACCAAGACCAGGAGAGGCCTTAGGACATAGAAGTCAAAGTTGGAAAGGTCTTTAGAATGTGGTGTATCAGAGCTGAGATGGTCCTTAGAACAGAGAGTATCAGAGTTAGGAGGAGCCTTAGAACAAGGAATGTCAAAGCTATGAGGACTCTAAGAACAGGAAATGTCAAAGCTGAGAGGGTCCTTAGAACAGGGAATGGTAGAACTGGGAGGGGCCTTAGAACATGGAATGTCAAAAGTTCAGACACACTTTACCTTTTCTCCACCTGCCAAGGGCCACTAAATATCAAAATGGATCAAGGCAGGAGACAGAATCATTCTGCAGACAGTAATAATCCATCCTTGATGGATTAACCCTAGAGAGCCAAAACCTGCATATATATAGACATGACCTACATGGTAGACTTAGCCTTAAGCTAACCCAATATTTGAAAATCCAAACTTATACTATATGAACTAGGGAAAAGAAAGTATGTGCAAGTATATACACAGGCCAAAAAACTTTTCAGTGTAACCAGAGACCTTAAGTTCAGTGAAAATGAATGATGTTCAGGGGCTTGAATCTGAATCTCCTATTGCCATATTGAGTTTTCTTCCTACTGTCTCTTAAAGATGTCTCTCCAATTCATCCCATTCCCAAATCCCCACTGCCAATCCTCTAGTGCAAATCCTAATGGCCTTATGCCTATGCCACTGCATCCACCTTCCTGAAGATGGCTTTCATGATTTCAGGATCCCTTCATCCAATGAATCCATCATTCCATCACCAACTCATCTTCCTTGAACTTAAATTACACCTCATACTCAAAACCTTTCCTTAGCTCCCTATTTCTTACTTCATCAAATCTGAACCTGGAAGAGATGACTAAATGTGTTCAATAAAAGCCTCCATGCAACAACAGCAAAAAAAATGATCATCCAGAAAAACACCAGGCCCAATTAAATAAGACTAAATAACTATAAAATATTATGTCTTTCATTTGGATTCAAAAATAAATTTTGCTATCAAAATGAGAGGTTCTGAAGGGAACACAGACATGCAGTGCTGGGATCCTCCAGAACAAAGCCATTATATTAAATTTAATATATACTTTTTTAAAAAGCTCCATGTAATAGAAATTCACAGTGTGGGGTACAATTTCCTCTTACTCTTCCTTTGTACATTGAAATATGTATGTTTGTTGATGTTTATTTATCTTTATTTCAAAAAAAGAAGATAAAACAAACATAATATAAAGAAGGTTTGGGGAGGTGGCAGTTCATCTGAAAATGATCTGTGGGGCTTAGTGGACTTTAAACTCAATAAGTCAACAGTGTGATATGGCAGATAAAAAGAGTAATGCAATTTCAGATTACATTAAGAGAAGGATAATGTTCAGAGGTTAGTGGTGTACCTCAGTATCCTGCTTTTGTTGAAAAAGTATTATGTTAAGTTTGGGGCACTATATTTTATGGAGAACATTGATAAACTGGATCCTGCCATATGAGAATTCATTGAAGGAACCAGGGATTCTTAGCCTGGAGAAGGGATATAGATTAGATTATGATCACTGTCTTCAAGTATTTAAAGGGTCCCAAAGAGCAATACTAGAAGCAATGGATAGAAGTTGCAAAGAGACAAATTTAGGTTTCATATAAAGAAACACTGCCTGGTGACTGAAGATATCCCATAGTGGAATGGGCTGCCTCAAGAAGTAGATGATTCACTGGGGATCTTCAAGCAATAACTGGATGACCGCTTGTCAGGTAGGTTGGAGAGGGGATTCTTGGTTAAGTATAAAATAGATTAATTCACCTCTGAGGTCCCTTGCAACTGAGATCCTTTGATTCTGGATCTTGTAATGACTCATGCCCTCCATGTCCCACAGAGTCACAGAGTTGGAAAGGACCCCAGGAGCCATCTAGTTCAACCTGTCTCTGAATAAGAATCTTTTCTACCACATATCCAAGCAATAGTCATCCATCCTTCATTTGAAGACCAGGGGAGCTCATTACTGCTTGAGGCAACACTTTCCATTTGAACTCTGTAAGATATTGATATGTAATATATATATAATTGTGTTACATATGTACAACAATGTGTGTACATAGAGAGAGGGCAGAAATTCTCTTGCTTTTCTATTTTTATCCCCAGAGCTTACCACAGTTATGTGCACATAGTAGGTACTCAATAATTCTTTTTCATTCATTCAGTACACATTTAAATACACAAAATGTGCCACAAAAATGGACCCATTCATATCTGAACTTTTGAAATTTCCCCTAGTACTCTTTAATTTCCATTTCCAAATGATCACTAGAAACATATTCCCACATTTTTTTTTATCAGACAAGCCTGATCCAACCATTCATTCTAATCCCCCTCCTTCACCTGACTTTCCATCAACAGTTCTGGAGCTTTGTGCATTCTCTCCAAGGTTTAATACACCAGTGTCTGTTGCTGCCCAAATTAACATCTTAGTACCTGAGCCTCCTTTTACCCAATCATTTGGAGAAAGAGTCAGGCTGTCAGTTACTTTCACCTATATTGCTTCAAATACTCTGGTTACATCTCTGTTAGGTGTTGGTTCCAGTGCTCAGTGGTCTCAGAGCACATAGTAAGGCTATCTAGGCTCATCTTTTCTGTCTTCTTGAACATATACCAAAATCCTGGTTCATATACCAAGGAGATGTAAGAGGCCAGAGAATGTCTTGATTCAATGTGGAAGGTCATCCCAATATTGGAAGGTTATCAAGTTGGAGGGATGGAGTAGGGGTGGGAGGATGAATGAATGTACTCAGATTTGGGACTCCAGGTCTGGCATGTCCTGACTGATGAGTAAGTAAATGAAACTTCCTTACAAAGCCAGCTACAACTGGGCAGTCATAGGCCATGCTTCACATCCCATCAGTCAACAAGCAACCAAGAGCCCACCTGATAATTTTGCCACCTATCCGCCTATGTGAATATCCTCCTTTCCTCTTTTCTCCACCCCCTGCTTCTTGATTTTACTCTGAGAATAGCAATCCAATCAATGCTCCCATTGCTCTTGAAGAATATTATGGTCCACTTCTCTGTGGCTCCTCTCACAATTCCTGAGCCACCCATTACCTTACATGTGCTGTCTTCCCCTATTTGGACATAAGCTTCTTGAGGGCAAAGACTGTCTCACTTCTGCCTCTGTATACCCAGCATCCAACACAATATTTGGCACCTAGTAAGAACTTTAAAAATGTATTTGCATTGGCTCATTCAAGAGTAGCAAAGGAGTCCATTGGAGACTATCATCACCTGATATCTCTCCCCTGGCCCAATGAGAATTAGTTGGAAGGACTAGAAGGTGTTTTATCTAAAGGAGAGAAAATCAGAAGGCTTTTGATAGCTATAATCCAGAATATAAACTAGAGAAGATGCATTAAACCAGTTCAGATTGGCCCCAGTAGGGAGATCCCAGAGAAATGAGTGGAACTTCCAAAGAGAAAGATTTAGCAATGAGGTCAAAAAAATTTTCTAAAAATTAAAACTATCCCAAAACAAAAGGGGCTGCCTTGGTTGTACTTCACTAGAAGTCTTTCAGCAAAACCTGAATGGTCACTTTGGGGGTACATTGTATAGGGTATTCTCAGTTGGGTATAGCTTAGAGTAGAAGAATCATAGATGCAGAGCTAAAAAGGACTTCAAAGGCTATCTCATCCAACCTGTTTATTTTACATTAAAAAAACTGAGGCCCAGGAAGATTAAGTAATTTGCCTTAAAAAAAAATAAAAATAAAGTAATTTGCCTAAAGTTACAAAGTCCCTTACAAATTTGAAAGTATGTGATTCTGATCATAAATGAGATCTTTATTTAGAATCCTTCATGCTTGTGGGGAGTTAGACCTCTTTCCTGTTCCTTGAAAATACAGGCCAAGTATAGAAGATGGAAAGCCAAGTTATTTCATTTACTCTTCCTGTTACCTGTGCCGCCTCACAATGGAGTTTGAAACCTCAGCAGGCTTAGTTGGCACCCTGTGAAGACATCCTTCAGGGGAGAACATAGAAACTTGGAAGGCTACAGAGGAAGATGTGCATGAAAGGGTAGTGGGAGGGTATCTATGGGCAACAAAGAGTAAACACTGTGTGTGTGTGTGTGTGTTTATTAATATATTCCTAAAATGAGAGGGTTGCCTTTTTGGTGAGAATACCTGTGGGTATCTGTATTTGTGCAGAAATCTAAGTTCACCCCTGTTCAAATATGTTTTGTGTTCTGTTGACTTCTGTTTTAAATGTTGTATGTTGATTACATATGTATTTACTTGCAACATCTTACCTCAGTGGATAAAGTTTTGGACCTGTAATCAAGAAGACCTGAGTTTGTTTTACACTTGAGATGTTGTGTGATCTAGAATGAACTACTTAACTTCTTTGAGCATCAGTTTTCTCATCTGTAAAAATGGGCATAGTGACAGCACCTGCCTCAGGGAGTAATTGTAAGAATCAAATGAAAGTATACGTGTAACTCATTTTGAAAACCTTAACTTGCTACTTGAATATGAGTTATAATTATATGGCATGTAATGCGTAATTAATTGTGTTATGTATGTACAACGATGTGTGTACATAGGGACAACAGAAACTCTCTTGCTTTTCTATTTGCATCCCCAGAGCTTTCCACAAGTGCTGTGCATATAGTAAGTGCTTGATATTTTTTTCATTCATTCATACACATTTAAATGCATAAGATATGCCACAAAAATGGAAGCATTCACATCTGAACTTTTGAAATTTCCCCTATCACTCTTTAATTTCCCTTACATGCTTCCATCTCTGAATGATCACTGGAATCATATTCCCACTTTTTTTTTTGTATCAGACAAGCCTGATAATCTAGTCTTCTTCCTTCACCTGACTTCCCATGAACAGTTCTGGGGCTTCGTGCATTCTCTCCAAGGGTTAATATGTCAGACCTCTGTTGTTACCCAAATTAGCATGTTTAGCACCCAAGCCTTCTCTTATCCAATCATTTGGAGAAAGATT
Organism: Vombatus ursinus; assembly: GCF_900497805.2. Lineage (NCBI taxonomy): Eukaryota > Metazoa > Chordata > Mammalia > Diprotodontia > Vombatidae > Vombatus > Vombatus ursinus. The sequence goes on along the minus strand of NW_020941065.1, from coordinate 1,620,630 downwards.
CAGGCCGCCAGTTGCTTTCACCTATATTGCTTCAAAGCTTGTTTGTTTTTTGTTGTTGATTTTATTTTAAAATTTTATAAATTTGTATGTGAGCATTGTATCTCCGAGCTAAATGTTTTTTTTCTATGCTATTTACAATAAAGAGGCAGACATCGTTTATTTCGTTGATTTTTTTCTCTATTTCTTAATCAATGACTTTATTCTTTGAAATAAAATATATCCGCAGTACATACATGGCAGAAGGCGGGGATTAAGGAATGAAGAGAGGAAAATAGGAATGAAACGAAAAAAAAAGCAATGGGACCAAGGGAGAAAGGAAGGAGAAGACTGGGAGAAAGAGGGGGGAAGGAAGATCACGTAGTTTCAAGCTAGAACTTGTATGGCGGCACCGGGTGGCGTCAGCTTTCAGCACCGCGGACAGCTCCAGGCTCTCTGCTGCCTTTGTCTGCCCTAGCTTGCCGGCGCTCCTGGGAGTTCACCTCCTACCTGCTTTGCTAAACCTGCTGGGAGAGAGAAAAGGACACTAGTAGGCGGGGGTTAGATGGTCGGGTTGGGGAGAGAGGTAGCGGATCCCAGAACGCCACCGGTATATAGCTCACCTCCCGCTCCTGCGCATCCCTTGATCCAGGCTTAAACGTGTAGCAGAGGGAAGTGCCCACCCACCCCACCCCCCATTCGAACTCCAGAGACAGTTTTAACCCGCTTCTGCTTTGCTTTTGAACTTAAGGGTCTGCTTCTCCCCGCTTCAGGGGAGAAGAAGAAGGGAGAGGGGAGGAGGAAGAGGAAAGACGTGGTGGGCCTTTGGAACTTCTACCCATTCTCCCAGACTCCCCGAAATTACTACTTTGAGAGGAGGCCCAGGGGCCGTTTCCAACCATCCTCTCCGTCTCCAGCCCTCCGACCCATGGGCTTTGGGAAGCAACTTCCCAGACCGGCAGAACCAGTGGGCCGTTGAGCGGCAGGAGGGCTGGGAGCGTCTGGCGAGCCTAGAGGGTCCAGGACGCCGCTTTGGTCCAGATGTTCTTAACAACTAAGCTAAGGTCCTTCATCGGGGGATCTAGGGGCGAGAAAGAATCCTTCTCCTGGTCCTTCCCTACCCTCCCGCCCCAGAGTGACCCTTCCTCCTTTGCTTCTGCTCGTCTGTGCTTAATCTGGGCTTCGTAAACCGAATGGATTTTTTTTAACTCGCCCAGAAACTCTCTGTACACACGCACAAAAGGGACAAGAATTCAGTAGGATTTCCTTGTTCCTTCATCTGGGAAAGTTCCTGATCTACTTCGGGTTGGGGGATTCTTTTTTTAATCTGTTCATTCGTTAAAATGGGGGCAGAAAGGCCAACGAACCCAGGAGATGACTCTTCACTACACAATACCTCCTCTCTCTCTCTCTCCCCCCTCCTCCCTTCCACCCTCCTTCCCTCCCTCCCTACACACACACACACACACACACACACACCTCCTTTTTTCAGGATGAAAAAGTTAGAGGCTTCCAGCCATATCTTGGGGCCCTGAAGAACCTCAATTCCCAAAGCTAATGCCCAGCACTGTCCCAACTGCAACTGCTGGGCCTCCTAGGGTGGGGCTCAACGGGAAGCAGGGCAAGTACAGAAAACCAATGGATGTGGAGGACCGCGAGGTTTAGGCTACTCCCTCTGGATCCTGAGGCAGGACTGGGAGTGGTGACTTCTCAAGTGAAAGGAATGGGAGGCAGGGTCTAGGCTTGCATTTATTCAGTCCTCCTTTCCCCTCCTTTCCAGCAAAACGCCCCTGCGCCTCCTGGTTGACTCCTCTGGGTTTTAGCAATGGGATCCTCCCTCCTGGAGTGGAACCATCCGGTGGAGATAAAAATCTTAACTCTAGAAAACTGAGGCCGAGGTTGACAGGATATGGGGAGAGTCTTTACAAGCTTTGGGCTGAGAGCAGAGGGCACTAGGGAAAAGCAAAAAAGACTGGAGAAAGGAAGGATCATCCATAATATAAATCTCTCCCTCTCTCTCTCTCTCTCTCACACACACATCCCTTCCCCTTTGGCTGTGAAAGTCTATGGGAGAAGGGGCGGGGAGGACAGAACCGAGGGCCCCGGCCAGGCAGCAAGCAGAGCCGGAGCGGAGTCGGAGCCCAGGCTACCCGCAGCAGAGCAGCTAGCAGCCTGGGCGGAGTGGAAATCGCCGCTTTCGGATGCACATTTCCTCTTAACACCTTCTAAACAAAGGCTAATGAGGGCACCACATCGCTATATCAACACACAATCATTAGCAGCCGAGAAACACACACAAGCACACATACACCC
>NW_020941065.1:1617560-1617941 GCF_900497805.2 Vombatus ursinus | reverse complement strand
CTCTAAGTCAGCGGCTAACCTTGTGTGTGTGTGTGTGTGTGTGTGTGAGAGAGAGAGAGAGAGAGAGAGAGAGAGAGAGAGAGAGAGAGAGAGAGAGAGAGAGAGAGATGGGTTTCATAGGTGTTTTTACTATCCGGGAAACACTCGGAAAGCTACCTTTGCAGCTCAGCTAATTATCACAGGAGACAACCAGCTCCTGGAAAAGGGGGAGGAGAAAGGGATCTTTGCAGAGCCCATACAACTAGGACAGAGGAGAATAAGACCAGTAACACCTAAGATTTAAGGAGGAAAGAATGCGCATCACTACTGATTGTTTCCCTCACACTTTCACTGAATCTCTCTCTCTCTCTCTCTCTCTCTCTCTCTCTCTCTCTCTCTCTC
>NW_020941065.1:1608107-1617550 GCF_900497805.2 Vombatus ursinus | reverse complement strand
TCTCTCTCTCTCTCTCTCTCTCTCTCTCTCTCTCTCTCTCTCTCTCCCTCCCTCCCTCCCTCTCTTTTTCTCTCCCCCACACCCACCGCCGCCTCCGACACCTCCCTTCTGGTTCTGCTCTTGTTCCAGTGAAGGACATAGGGGCAACAGGCCCCCTCCGATCCAAGCGGGTTCCTAAAGCTACAGTTTACAATACCATTAACCAGCACGGGCCTTCCCGGGTTTACAGAGGAAAGCTCGCCTCAGCTGCAGACAAATCTCCTCTGGCAGGCACTGGGGGTTGAGGGGGCCCTGCAGGGAGGCAGATGTCTGGGATCTCCAGCCTGGGTGGCCCAGGAAAGGGGTCCTGGTGTGCCACGGATTCATTTCCTTCGTTGTTCCCGGGAAAGGCTAAGACCTGAACTTATCCAGCCTGGGGTCCAGCTCAATCTCAGTGGCGCTGAAACGTTCAAAAATAATTATCTTTACTGTCGGAACAAAAGCTCTGGGTTTTCCCAGGTGAGCTAATGAGCTTGGGGAGGGGGGGGATCAGGAAGCAGAGACATTTCCACCCAACCTCTGGCTCCTAACATCTTTTTGGCCCCCACCCTCCACTGAACACGCACACACAGGTTGAGAGCCGCCACAAACCCCAAACCACTGACCCCTGCTGAGCTGTTGGTAAGCCTCAGGTCACCAAAACTGAGGGACTACTGGGCTTATCTAAGCCTTTACCTCCAGAAGGGTTATTCCAACTGGCAAAATGACGGGCAAGAATCTGCGGTCCCATGCAGCCTTGTCCCGGGCAAAACCACTAGACCTACGTTCAGAGCATGAAAGAGGAAATCCACTGGGGAGGCCCCATCCTTCCCTGGAACCGATTTAGCTCATCCCTATGAGAACTGGGCAGACGCCTACATTCCAGAGCCCGGAGAAAGGCTGGGAGTTCGATCTCCGAAGAAAGGACTCCTTCCTCTGTCCGAGCACCTGCCTAAGGCACCTGTGCCTCTAAGAAAACTCATGTGTGTGGTACACAGACCTCTATATGGATGTGTTTTCTGGAGGATAGACAACTTTCCCAGTGGTGTTTCTATTTTATTCTCATCTCTGTCTGTGGAGTGTGATAGATAGATAGATAGACAGACAGATAGATAGATAGATAGATAGATAGATAGATAGATAGATAGATACATAGATAGATAGATAGATAGATAGATAGATAGATAGATAGATAGATCCCAAACAACACTGGGGTTGCTTCTGTTAATTCAAGAATCACTATGCGTACCCTGCATGTGAATATGCCTATTCTCTTTCCCACTCCATTCCCTCATATATACGGGGATGTGCCTAAAGTAGAACCCAGAACCCGGGTGGCTGGGAGGCATTTAGCCCTTCTCCCAATTTTATTTTCCTCTTGCAGCGATCCCCCATCTGCATAAAGGCCCTGGCTATCCTCTCCTTCGAACTAGGATTTTCGTGGCTCTGGAAATCGTTTAATCTTTTTGTAGTCCGGTCTAGAACTGCTTTTTATAGACTGTCCAGGTCCGGAATAACTGGGGGCTGGGGGAGCGCTGGAACCACGGGGTGGACGCACGCCTTGGGAGCGAGCAAAACAGCCAACATCTGACACGGCTGTGAGCATGGTGTGGGTCTTGTTCCTTCCAGATGCTCATAGGCGCAGGACCGCTAGGACGCCGGTGTAAGACAACGGATTCCCAGGGTTATGGGAGAAAATCAAACAGCCCATAGCGATCTTCGCTCCATCAGCACCGGGGATTCTCTTAAGGCGGAGGGGGGAAGGGAGCAGCAAGAGGCAGAGAGCGAAGGAGAGACAGGGAAGAAAGGACCAGGGAAAGAAGTTGGGGTAGAGAAGTGGAAAATAGAGGGGAAAGAGAAAGGCAAAAGGGGGAAAGAGGGCAGCGGTAGAGACGGGAGAAGAGAAGCAAACAGAAAGGATAAGAGGGGAAAGAGTGAAAGGGAGAGAGAAACGGGAAGAAAAGGAAGGAAGGAAGGAAGAAGATACAGTTGCCCTCTTGCTAATGATCTCTTCTCTGGGTCCCAGAGTGACCATGTAATGAGGGAGGGGGGTGAATATCTTGACAAAGTAGGACCACACCTGGCATTCTGGGCAGATTCATTTGGCCGCTGACCTGTCACTCCCCCTTCAAGGAGTGGAGGACTCAAAGACAAGCCGAATCAGGCCGCCCGGGTGAGCTGAGGTGGGGAGCTGCCCAATGCCCCCAGTGGGGCCAGGGACACAGACCCAATCCAAATCCCTGTAGGTTCCAGTGGACCTCGCTTCAGTGCTCATAACTGCCCTAATTAACCCAACCAAAGCCAGAAATCTGGGCCTAAATTCTGGCCCTGGTGGAAACAGGAACAAGCAGGCCTCCCTATACACACTGCACACGGTCAGAACTTAGCAGACAGATCTCTGACCCTCACTCGACCACTCCCGCTTCCCAGCAAATCCACGGGCCGTGGCCGAATTTTTTTCCCCAAGCGCCTTATTCCACCAGCCTCGGTGATGGGAAAATTGGAAGGTGATGGCTCATACTGCACATCCTCACGTTTTCCTGGCAGTGCTCACACACCAGCCTATGGCCCTCTCTGGGCGAAAGTCACCCTTCGGTATTCTCAGGCCAGGACAGTTCCCAAAACCCTGCTTAATAATCCGAGGTGGTGTCCTATGCCAACTAGACCGAAGCGCGCTTCCTCAGCAGCCCTCTCCAGCTGCTCCCCCTTCGGCGGTTGACCGCTCCTCTGTTATCCCCGGCATCCGACAACCAAGCCCCTAAAGCACCCCCAGTGGGCCGTACTCCCTTGCACTAGACCGAGATAACAAGCCGGGGCGAAGCAGGAGGCCCGGGGCCTCTCGGACCGGGTTCCTGGAGGAAGGTGACAGGGTGCAGCGTTTGGAAAGGGCTCCCCAACTCTGCAGCAGCTGCGTGCGTCGCCTTTAACCCCGCCATTAATTGGGGGCCGATCTCTCTCCATGTCCCGGAATGCCTGGGAGCGCGGCTGGAGGTTTATCTGTCTGTAGCGTGGGTTATATTTACACCCCAAACAAAATAATTACACTTTTGTTGGAGAGAGAAAGCTGGTGATTAGGCGCCGGCTCTTTGCAGCCAAACAGTTTCTCGGCGGTACAGCGGTATAATTTTTCACGGCTGGCTGAAATCAAAGAGGGGAGGTAATGAATCCGGCGAGCAATTTAAATTTACAATTTGTAACGCAGCCGCGCAGACAGAGCCCAGAGCGCAGCGGCGGGCAGCTTGCTGGGTTTGTTTAAAGTTAAAGCCTCTTTGGCCCTCGCAGAGGGAGAGAAGAGGAGAGGAGGGGGGGAGAGGAGGGGGAGGGGAACGAGAGAGGAGGGGGAGGGGAACGGGAGAGGGGCCTTTAATGATCGAAATCAGGGGAAGAAGATGGGCTGCGGCTCTCTTGGAGTGCGGAAGGAGAGGGAGAGAAAGTGGGGGGGGGGCCTAAGGGTTACCATGCGACTCGCGGTCTCTCTCTCTCTCTTCGTCCTCTCCAACCTACTTCCCAAATAAAAACTCCCAATGCCCACCCCAAGCCCAAAATGAAATTTCATTTTTAGATAGTGATGGGGAAGGAGAACAATCACCCTGGGGGGGAAAAACTCCAGAAGATGACTGGAGGAAGCCTTTTCTTAACGGTACTTCGCCCGCAAGGCCTCGTCCATCGAGTTGATCTTAGTGGATAAATCCGAACATCGGCGGGAAGAATGTAGGGACGCGGGGGACAACCCGGGCATTCTGGGAAGAGTTCGAGCATCCAAGATAAAGGAAAGGCGAGCCCTGGTATTCAAGAGGAAAGAATTCAAGGGTCTGAAGAACTCAGACGACTAGGGGAAGAAATCAGGAGCCCCAGGAAGAAATCAGGCTCCGGGAGATAAATCCAGACCTCTGGGGATGGGAAGAGGTTAGGAAGAGAAAGAGAGCACAGGCGTTGGTGGAAGAGCCCAGGCTGCCGGGAAGCCCGAAAGGAAGAAGCCAGGCATTGGGGAAAGGGCCCAAGCGTCGGGGAAGCCGAGCCCTCCAAGGCCCCTCCGCCTCCGGAATTAGAAATACCCACCAAGTGGGGTGTGTGCATCCTAACAGATAATTAATTACGAAGCACAGGAGGGAATATGCAAACTGGATATTACAAATTCTACAGGGCTTAAGTGATTGGAAACAGATTATTATCTTGTTTGTCTTTTGTCTGTCTTACTTATCCCTCAGCCGTCTGTTCCGTGGTAATGTGGATACACTTTACTCTGGGAAGGAGGTTTTTATATAGTAAATTCCATCAACATCTTGTATAAGTGACACTGCGTCTCCATGCATTACCCTGTTAAGACACAATCGGTTTATTAGTTACATATAGAAGGGTATTTGCTGCCTGGAAAACCATCTGTTAGCGTAGCGAGGGCGGGCGTGGGGGGAGAGCGGGGAAGAACGAACGGGGTGCCTAATAGCGGGGCTGCCTTCATGGGTGCAGTGGGGCTCCGCAGGTTGGAGGAAAGAGGGGGCCCGGCTACCTCCTTCCGGGCGCCTCCAGGAGGGCAGCCCGCCAGTTAGCAAGCCGACCCGCTTTCTCTGCTCGGTCCTGAGCCGAATGGCTCGCTATTGTGCCGCTCCTCTCAGGTGAGGGGGATCCAGTCTCTTGAATGCTGCAACTGCCCAGGCCCAGGGCCCCAGCCCCTGCCGGGTGCCATGCAGTGGTCGCGAGGCTAGAGACAGAGAATATTTGGGAAGCCAGGCTGCTCGGGATTCTGGGGAAGGCAGAATCCTGAAACCGACCCCGAAACGGACATTCACAGAGATGTGTTCTTTTTTAAAGCTCGGGAGAGACACCCCGCCTCTTGCGCAAGTGACCCTCGCACCTCACAATAAGAGAGGGACCGAACCTCCAAACTATCTGGCTCCCAGAGACTCCAGGAGATGAACCTTCCGGAGAGAAAGATCCGCTCTCGGATGGCGCTGGACCCCTACTCAGGCTGCTACTGCTGCTCTTCTCTGTTACCTACCTACTCCTCAGAGGAGCTAGGCTAGTCGGTATTATATCATATTATATTATAGGATGTCATATACCAAATCATATGATATCAAATTATAGCCTATCACATTATCTCAGGAGAAAAGCGAGAAAACTGGGAAAGGCTGTTTTGTTTTTGTAGTGTTTTGAAGGATGTTAGGCGGCTTCTGAAATCTCTGGACGAAACGAAATTTCTGTTTCCTATTGAGTCCACGTTAGGAAGCATTTAGCAAGAGCTCTGCTCTAGGATGGATGTTCACTGTTAAATTCCATACAGAGAAGGGAGGGGGATGGAGAGAGAGAGAGAGAGAGAGAATTTCCATCGGATGAGAAATCTTGCTCCTTTTTTCCTAACTCGTCCTTTCCATCTCCCTTCGCTCCTCCACTTCCGCAGGCCCCGACTTCGCTGACGGAAGAAAGAGCTCTCCCTTCTCCAAGCCCCATTTCCCCAGTGAAAAATTTGGGGGAAAGGCCTTAAGCAGAGCGAGAGGGTGGGCGGGGAAAAGATTCGGGTCTCTTTAAGAAACAAGCTTTTGTTGGGGGCAGGTTTTCCCCCTCTTTTTTGTTTTCTCCACCTGGGCCATGGGTCCCTGGAGGGGAGATGTGGGGGCCTCAGGGAATTGGAGCCTGCGAGTTCCTGCTGAGATGGGCAGGAATTGTTGTAGCAACCTCTAACCCCCTTCCACCCTTCAGTCCACAGTTTGGTCTCAATAAGATCCAGTGGCCCCAGGCCGGCTAGGGTGTGGACACAAGCAGGGTGCTCTTCCCGGCCTAACACTGGCCTGGGAGCTGTGTGGCCACGAGATGCCTGGAGGTCTCCAAGCAACTAAACAAAGTGGCCCGAGCAGCTTGGAGCTGAGGACCCAGAAAAGGGCGGGCATAGGTTTCCCCATTTCCCATCACTCCTTTCCACGCTACTGGCTTTCCTCCCAGGAACACAGCCAGCCTTTGTAACCTCCCCTTAGACTATGTGGGCAGAGGACTTCCCGGCTTCCCGGGGTTGTTACAGCCTCGCTCCTCACTAGCTTTCTGCGCAGGGTTCTCAGCCTTCATGATCGTAGCTTCATCGTACCGCTCACTGGATTAACAAGCTGAGGGCTCAGAGAGTGTGCCAAGGACTGCCCTGGATTACTGATGCCCGCCGTGTGCTAGGACAGATCCAGAAGCTAAGACAGAGCGGCAAGTAGGAGCCAGGGTGAGGGATGTCTGCTCGGGCACAGAAACCCAGGGGCACTCGTTGGCTTATTCTCAGGAAAGAACTGAGGACTTTTTAAAACTCAGTTCCACAGCTGGCTGGGTCCCAGGGAGTGATGCTTAGGACCGAAATCAAGTTGTACTCAAATTTGGGGTCGCTGCTAGATGTGGCCTGCTCCGTTCTCTCCAGCTTGGAGGGCGCTATTGTCGGGGGAGGTGTGCGCATACGCTGGTTTCGTTTTATCCGGGGAGCGCCACCTCTCCAGACAACCCCGGATAGAAGGTTTGCCTGAACCTGGAGGAGTAGAAGGGATTCCCGCCTCTTTCAGACTACTGCCCTCTCTGAAAAAAGTCTAGGCAGAGTTAGACCTTAGGGACTCAGACAAATGAGGGGGAAGGTTTTTGGACCCCATTGACCCGGGTTCCATAGCATCTGGGCAAACATCTATACCCCCAAATTCTGTCTCTCTCACCCCTTTCCCGGTTGGTGCGACATTCCCAGCGGTCTCCGCGGGTCCCATTTTGATACAGCATCTCACTCAAACTGGGGAAGAGATAGCGTCGGAACCAGCGTTCTCCATAACATAGAGAACTGAGGGAGACGATGAGAGCAGACCGGTGGGAAGGAGAACAGGAGAATCTACCAACGAATTCCCCCGTCCCCGTTCTCCACCCAACCCGACCAGTGTTCAAAAGAAAGAAGACTAGAGGAGGGACATCTTTATGCAACATTGGCCCCCTTCTCCCGGGCGGGGCTGGGAGCTCCATCCACAGGGAGAGAGAAAACTTTGGTACCTGGCTCGTTTTCCTCTGATTCTGCTGCGGTTTCCCAGGCCCGAATTAGGCTGAGGTTAACAGAAGGGGAGCGAGGAAAGCCTGCTGAACTAATAGTTGCCAAGGCCCAAAGTGCCCTGCTGAGAGGACGAGCTCACGCCACGATTTGGGGCACCCTAAAAAAAGCGGCTAGCACCGCGGAGCCGCTATAAGCATTCCCTGACCTGGCAGTCTCCTCATGCAGCGCAACGGTAGATGAAATACAGCGTTCTCTACTTAGGGCCCTCACTAGACCTCGGCTCCTCTGAAAGAGCCCATCCCGCACGTACAACCAATACGGAGCGTGCGTGTGTAAAAAGGACCCATGTCTGTATACAAGAGGGGCAGACGTGTGCGTGCGCTCGTGTGTGAGGGCACCAGGGGGCCGCAAGAATGGCGATGGTGAAAATTCGATGCCAATGTTGGTAAGCGGCCAGGCCCCAGGTTACGGGCAGAACGAGGCTGGCTGGTGCGGCCCGGGCCCAGGCCGCTTGGGGCCCTCGAGCGCAATCTCGCCACTAGAAACCACCTTTCCCCTAGCTCTCCAAAGCCACCGCCGCGGCCCGCTAAGTGACTCAAGTAACCAAGAGAGAGGGACTTTCCGAACCTGCAACGAAGGAGACAAAGAATAGCTATCCACTCGCAACCCCCAGCTCACTTTCTGTGACCGGCACTGGCTATCACACGACCTCCCGTACCCCTATCCCCGGCCCGGCTATTCCGGGGAAGTGTAAAGGAGGCCCAGCGGACCCTAGGCTCTCTTCCGGTAATCGGAAGTGAGGACCTTGCCTCTCCCACCACCCACCACAGCCGGGCCCAGGGCAGCCTGTCTAACTAAAGTCGGGCTTTTAAAGCTTCCTGGGGTCAACATGGACTGGCCATGAGCTAAAACTGGGCCCCCCAACTCCCTAGCCCAACCCCTCAGTTCACTCGCCTTCCTGTCCGCCAGGGCCGAGAGCCGGAGGCTCTTCTCAGTGGGACTTGGGGGAGGGGACCCGGGTAGGAGGTGAAGGGGGTGGGGCGTGCACTGGCCCCCTCTAGGTTTGGATTCACTTTCCAGGCAACGCTACCTCTGCAACTTGGGCCGCCCCTAGTCTGCAGAAGGGAAGAGAGACGGGTGGGGTGGGGGAGACCACGCCCAGGCTCCTGGCTCCTACTCCTTCTCAGTCGGGCCCTGGTCCCCCCAGCCTGTGACCTGCCTGCCCTCAGGCACTTCTGGGCAGAGAGAGCGAGAGCGAGCAAAGGAGGCAAACCCCCAGCAAGCCGAGGAGGCAGGCGCGTGGACCTCCGGAGTCGCCCCGCCGCCTCCGCCCCCTCCCCCAAAACGAGAAGGTAAATACTTACTTAGCCCCAGCACCAGGTACAATCTAATACTCAACAATACTGACGCCTTGTTTTTTTGCTCTGTCCGGACCACAATGCTGTAGCCAATTTAGATATGCTATAAATTTAAGAGGTTGCCATAGCCACGGCGAGCTCATTGGCCGCTGGGCGCGCTACGTGCGTCTCCACGTCACCAAATCTGAATAAGGATGCGCGAATTAGTCAGCGGCCAGACAAAGATGAGGATGCGGACGGCATGAAAGTGGAGAAAAGTAGCAGACACTCCGGCACCCGGGGAAACAGCTCGCGAGGTGGGGAGAGAGCCGCCGCCGCTGCCACCGCTGCTGCGCACGGGGGGGACGCTTAGAGATACGGGAAGCGCGGGGCCCAGGTCTAGGGAATGAGGCTGTGAAACGCCACCACCGTCCCCCCTCTCCCAGCCACCAAGAGCTTACTGCCCCCCCCCCCCCCCCCCCCCCCCCCCCGCTTGAGGATTGACCCCCCGGCGTCTTGGCCGCCCCCCCCACCGGCCCGGGGTAGCGGTGCCCGGGACTCGCGGCCGCCCGGTAGCGGCGGGCGCATCGGGCCGGGCCGGGCCGGGGCACACACGCTCTTGGAGCGAGAACCGCAAACGCCTGGATTCCCGGGCCGAGAGGGCAGCGGGGGGGAGCGGCTGGCTTTCCCTGGCCCTAGGGTCATGATGGTGCATTGTGCCGGCTGCGAGCGGCCCATCCTGGACCGGTTTCTGCTCAACGTCCTGGACCGCGCGTGGCACATCAAGTGTGTTCAGTGTTGCGAGTGCAAATGTAACCTCACCGAGAAGTGTTTCTCGCGGGAAGGGAAACTCTACTGCAAGAACGACTTCTTCAGGTGAGTGGCTCCCACGCCGTCTCCCCGCCCTGGCCTCCTCTTCTTCCCCTCCTCTTGTCTCCGCTCTCCTTCCCCAGCCAAAGAACTGAGAGAAGTCGTATAGAGAGCGTTCTGGAGAAGCTGAGGCGAACGGGGGCGGACGGCCAGGGGCCTGGCTTAGGGACTTTTATGTCTACACACACACACACACACACACACACACACACACACACACACACACA
>NW_020941065.1:1541692-1608097 GCF_900497805.2 Vombatus ursinus | reverse complement strand
ACACACACACACACACACACACACACACACACACACACACACACACACACACACCGGGTCTGTTCCCGATTCAGCCCGGGTGCCTGAATGCCCAGGGGCTGGGATGGGGATATCCTTCCCGCAGGTGTCCAGAGTTGCAGAGTCGGGGTGAAGGACCGGAAGCCTTCCTTCTTGCCGGGTCCTCTTGCCACCCGAAGCGACCAGTTCTGACCCCAGAAGACCCCAGCCCCGCCCCCCCAACACACAAACACACCAGGATTGCTCAGGCGGAGGGAGGGAAGCCCAGGGAATTCAGAGATATGAGGGGAATTCGAAGATAGGGAAACCAAACAAACTTTTCTCGTCACCCTCCCTTCCTCGGATCAGCACAGATGATCACAGGCTGGTCAGGCCTGCCTGGGACTGTCTAGAGAGCTGGGTTCTCCTGTGGAAACATCCTGCCTGTGATCGGGTTAACTCGGGCCCTAAGAGAAAGGGGGTGCCCGCTGCGAGCTGGCCCTGGCCAGAGCCCGGGAACAGGCTTAAAGCCAGTGAGCCCCACAGGGTGGGGATTCGGAAAACACAGAAGCGCGCCGAGGCCCAGAATTGGGGACTGGGGGATGGGGGAGTGGGAAGAACTGGTTGAGTAGCTCTCCGGGGTCCAGGTGTGTGGGGGTGGGGAGGTGAATGCTTTTCTTTTTCGTTTGAAAGTTGTTTGGTGGGGTTGGATTTTTAAAAACTGTTCCTACCTTTCCCTTTCTTGAAAAACCCTGTTAGGGCGATCAGTAGATAGGGGCTTTGTGTGGGGCAGCCCGAAAGGTAGCGGCCTGGGGTAGGCAGTGAGGGACAGATCCCAGAGAGAGCCAGGGAGGCAAGTCCTATAGCCCCTCAGGCCCAACGAAGGTGAATTTCAATAGGTGAAAAGCCAGGCTCAGCTTTACACATGTAAACTACTCCTAATGGGCGCTAGCTGCCCGGCCCCCCCCCCCCCCAGTTGTGGTGCTTTCAAAGACTCTAATGATTTTGGATAAGGTGAAGATGAGTCAATTATACTTCAGGATAAGACCGAAAATGACTTATGGGGCCTAATGTGCTCACTGCATCAACGTCACCCAAATTCTCCTTGTTTGGGAGAGCCAGGCCATTTCTGTGTTCCTGCGTTTATGTGTGTCCTTGTGTGTCCGTATGAATATGTGACTGTGTGTCTTTGTATATGTCAGCGTATCTTTGGGTATTGGCCTGCTTGTCTGCCTCTGTATGTGACCACGGAAGTGTCCGAATGTTAGTGGGTCTACCTGTGTGTGTGCCTGTGAGTACCTGCGGGTATGCATGTCTTTGTGTGTGCTGGTGTATCCATGTGTGTGCCTATTAGTTTGTGTGTTTGTGTCTGTGTGCTCCCGTTTGTGTTCATGTCTCTGTGTATCTCTGTGTCTCTGTGGGTGCTAATGTGTATGTGTGGCTTTAGTGTGTGAGCTCGACTTCATGTGTGTACTTCCCATCAACCCAAGGGGGGAAAAACCTTACCTCTCTCACCATCCCATCTCACTCTTGGGTTTGTCACTGGCCTCCACAAACCCTGAATTCCTTCTCTTCTTTGGGGGTAGCAAATCTTTCCCCCATCGGGCAGCCCAAATGAAAAGACTGGGGAATTCCCTAAAATTAACTAGCTCTCTTGGGAGAGGGAAGGAATTGTCCTCAATTCCTTGGCAAGAAGAAGCCAGTTTTGTAATCCCAAGGACACCAGGCTTCTCGATATTATATTCCCCCCCCCCCTTTTTCCTGGTCCCCTATCCCGCCGGGAAAGGGGATCGCTTGAAGCCCGCAGACTGCACAGTAGCTCCCGGAATAACTGATTGAAGTAGGTCTGAATCCTGGGAAATCGGTCCCGAGGGAAGTAAGGACCCCAAGTCTGTACCTTCCACTGCCATTTATCAGTTGCGGCCGGTCCGGGGAATAAGGCTTTGGAAAGCTCTTTCCCTGGGGTGGGTAGCATCCCGCGTTAGCCGAACCCCTGACATCCTTTTTTTTCCATCTACTTCCAAGAAATCCATCTCCTGCTGCTCCAATACCCGGGCCCCTCTCCCCACTCTCCTCATCCCCCAGAGAATCCAACCTTCTCTCCCCAAGCCTGTACCAAGGCCTGGGCCCCTGGGTTTCGGGGTCTGCAGGATAGCAGCCCCGGCTAGAGTAGTCTTGAGGGAAAGAAATCTGATCTAAGCCTTTCCCCCGCCCCATCTTCGTTATTATTTTAATAGGGGGCCAGTTTGGGAGTCTGTCTCCTGCCCAGTAAGATTTATACGACCTTGTTATTAATTCCGATGAATAAATAATAATTGTGATTAATAGATAAGCATTAACCGCAATATTAGAAAGCTCCAGGAGTTCCCTCCGGCCTCCCACCCCAGGCGGGAGAGGAAACCGAGAGAATTCGGGATAGGAAAGTAGGAGGCTGGAGGGTGGGGATCTGGAGGAGGGGGTGAAGGTTTTAGGTAGGGTTGGTAAGGACATGCAAGGCTATAGGGGTGGTAGGCACAGTCCGGGCTGGAGTTAGGGTGCCGGCTCCTCCCTGACCTTAACGCTTCTCTCCCCTCTCCACTTTTCCCTCCCTGTTCTTTCCTCAGGCGGTTTGGCACCAAATGTGCTGGGTGTGCGCAAGGCATCTCTCCCAGTGACCTGGTTCGGAAGGCCCGAAGCAAAGTATTCCACCTCAACTGCTTCACCTGCATGGTCTGCAACAAGCAGCTGTCCACGGGCGAGGAACTCTATATTATAGATGAGAACAAATTTGTTTGCAAAGAGGACTATTTGAACTCGCCCAGTGTCAAGGAAGGCAGCCTCAACTCAGGTACCCGGAGCCCGCCCGAGGCCCGCGGCTGGCGCGCGAGGCTCTGGGGACTGGACTGGACGGACCAGGGCCTGCGTGCTCCCGTTGCAGCCACAGCCTCCGCCCAAACCTCAGCCTAGGCGCATCTGGGCGTTGGGGTGTCGGGGCGGGAAGGTGGCAGGCTGAGGGGTGGGATCAGATCTCAATCCTGCTCCGGCTCAGGGCTCTGTAATGGGCGGGATCACGGGGCGCTGGATTTGTACCTGGGAAAAGCATTTAGATCGAGGCAAGCAAGGGGGAGGGAGAGAAGGGGAATGGATGGACTGTGTGAAGGGGTGTGAGGAAGTGCTGAAATTGGAGATGGGTGGGGAGGGGGAACATCTGGCCTTCTGCCTGCCCTCTGTCCCACGTGACCACAACTGGCCGTGGAATGAGTCTTTCTGTCCCCACCCCGCACTTCACAAAATGGTGGCGCCTGCGGGTCTTAGCACTGGCCTTCCTCCCCCTTACCTTTACCCCTATGATGCCTCTCCCACTCCGAAGATGGAACCCACATTGTCCGAACGATTTTTTTTTTCCTGATAGAAGAGAATGTCTTCCCCATGCCGGGTCAAGGCGAGGGCCCCAGGCTCCACCTCTCCTCTCTTTCAATTGCCCAAAGTGCCAGGGACCAGTGGGGGTGGGGGTAAGAAGAGAGGAATAGAGAGAGGCCGGGGACTTCAGAGAAATCCACAGCAGCCGCCTTTCCCGATCCCATGCCCTCTCTTTCCCATTCCCAACGCGGACGGTCCTCTCCTCTGGGTAGTCGGGATTGCCCTAAATCCCCCTTTTAGAAAAAAGAAGAGCAGGGACGCAGGAGCTTCTCAGCCCCGACCTTCTAGAACTGGGCTTCCGCAGCATTCCCGCTCCCCGCTTACCTTTGTACCCTATCCCCTTCCCCCTACAGTGTCATCCTGTACGGACCGAAGTTTGTCTCCAGACCTGCAGGACCCTCTCCAGGACGACCCCAAAGAGACCGACAACTCAACGTCGTCCGACAAGGAAACCACAAACAACGAGAACGAGGAGCAGAACTCTGGCACCAAGAGGCGGGGGCCGCGCACCACCATCAAGGCCAAGCAGCTGGAAACGCTCAAGGCCGCCTTCGCCGCCACACCCAAGCCCACGCGCCACATCCGCGAGCAGCTGGCGCAAGAGACGGGCCTCAACATGCGGGTCATCCAGGTATGGAGCCCTCAACCCCCAGCCCGGCCCTTTGGAAAAACCCAGGACTGCCTTCCGCTGCTCCCGCAACGCCGCCGCCTTCCTGCCTCTTTTGTCCCTAACTGACTGTCGCTCTCCCTACCACTCAATCTCTTTCTCTTTTCTCTTTTCTCCTTAAGTTTTCCTTTCTCCTCGTCCCTTTTCTTCTTTTCTCTAGTTCTGCCTTCCTTTCTTCACCTTTGCCTCTTTGCCGCTCTCATTATCCCTCTCCCCTTCTCTCCCTTTGCCCCATTTCCTTCCTTCTTTCTTCTCTCTTTTTCTTGCCCTTTCTTTTCCTCTTTTCTCTCGTCCTCTCTTTCTCCTTCCTTTTCTTTCTTCTCTTCCACCTGGAATGTTTCAACTGAAAGCCCCCTGATGTGACAATTTAGGAGTCTTGACCTCTAATCCTGGCTCACACTCCCTGCATATGCCCTTGGGCAAGTAATTTCCCTTCTCTGGAACTCAGTTTTCTGCCCTGGAAGAGCAAAACAATAACCCTTTGGGGCTTTGCTTGCCCGGGTGGTTGTGAGAGAAAATGTTTCGAAAACCTTGAAGTGACATGTGAGTTATTAATAGCAGTATCGGATGATGTGAGTTAATGGATAAGAAAACTATCTGCCAAGCCCTACACATAAGGAAAGAGGTTGTTGCAAAAAACCCTCCTTTTCTCATTCTCTAAGCTTTCTCCCCTCTGCCTCCCAATCCTGCCAAAGTTCCCTTCATCTCCTCCCTTTGATGGCTAAGAAGGAACTTGGGAGCCCTTCAATTCATTCCCAGCGTCTCCTCTGGTCTCTTCCCTCCTCCTCTCGGAGCCTCTCGCAAACTGCCCCCTTCTTGAGAATCCCGATCACTGTCCCCAGTCAAGGCACTGAAATCACAACTGGAGGTCGGCTCAATACCGATGAGGGAGAAAGGAAGGAGGAGCCCAGGCCCGGGCTGGGCTTTTCTCCCATAATACAGAAAAGCAAAGGCAGGAAGGAGGAATCCAGGTCAGAGTCCGTCTAAGTTGGATCCTATTAGGAATAGGATTAGGGCAGGTCTCCACTCCTCCCTTCGACTCCCCTCCCCTCCAAGGACCCGATAGATCTTCGGGGAGGGGATGATACTGGGTTTGCCTAAGGCAAAGGAAGGGGGTAGAAGGGAAGAGGAAAAGAGAGGAGGGAAGAGGGAAGAGGCTGAAGGAAGAAGAGGAAAGAGAAAGGAGTAGAGGAGGGAGGCGGGAGACCTGAGTAGAAGGGGGACAAGGAGGAAGAGGGGAAATGGGAATAAAGGAAGAAGTAAGGGAAGGAAAAGGAGGTCCCTAGGAGTGCTTAGATGCTTATGTATGAAGAATGTGTGGTGTCCGCAAGGGCTGTGCAGAGGAGTTCAGGCATGAGAGGAAGTTGGTGCTTTGGCTATGATGAGTGGATCTGCTTCTTTGGGAGGCTGCTCTCTTCTGCCAGTGGCCAAGGACACATTCCCAGGATTCGTCCCTCTCTTCCTCAGAGCCTGGTCTACACCACCTGGGCCGGAACTCTTTCCAAAGGCCTTCTGGGATTATTAGAGTGATAGGATGTCAGGACTGAGAAGGACCTGGGAACACAGGAAGAAACCTTAGAATATACAATCTTAAAGCCAGGAGGGACCTTCAAACAGGATGTGAGAAAAAGAAAGAGCCATTAAAACAAAATTCAGTGCTGGAAGAGACCTTAGATTCAAAGAGCCCGAATTTTCCAGAGGAGAAAATGCCCAGAGAGGGCAAACAACTTTCCCAGGATCACACAGCAAAGTCAGATATAGAATCTAAGTCTCCTGAGTTGTAAGATCTTCACTCTTCCTATTATCCAAAAGAATGAGGAGAGCGGTCGTTTCCCCCATGAGCCTGGAGAGAGAGGAAGGGGGTTGGGAGACTGTGGGCGGGGGAGAGGAGATACAAATAATTAGGTTATCTCTCAGGTCGAGGGCCCCTTTGAGATGGAGAAGGAGAACAAGAAAAGGGGAGGGGGAATAAAGAATGAAAGAAACACAGACAAGACAAATAAAAAAGAAAGAGACAGGGCAAGGGGGAAAGGGAGGAAGAATCTTTGTTAACACCTCTGACTCTTGTCTTTATGAAGACGTCTGAGACTGAGGCTGGGGGCCGTAAGAAGTCGACTTCATTATCAGTCTCCCCACGGGTTTGCGAAATCTTTCACTCTTGGTTGGTTCGAAGAGTTAACTCTCAACTTTCCCTCCCTTCACCAGCTCTGACTTTAATCCGCCCTCCTCCCCCATTCCCTCTCCCTCTTCCCTGGTGGAAGGAGACCAGACTATAGGGAAGGGGAGGGGAGGGAGGAAGAGAGATGAGCTGTCTGTCATTAGAGTTTTTCCTTTCTCTTGGTGGTGGGGGGGAGGGGGCGGGACAGAAGAGAGACCCCACTTTGGAGGTATTTTGAGGAGAGAAAGAAACCAAAGGGGAAAACTAGTCTCCTTTATGCTGACCCCCCCCCCCCAAAGTGGAAGCCCAGGCCTCCTAATACTCCTCTACTTCCTGGGTCTGTCCTTCGGTCTTGGTGTTCTCAAAGAGGCCCAACCTTAGGGTTCTGCTCATTGCTTCCCCCACCTCCCATCCCCAGGTCTGGTTCCAGAACCGTCGGTCCAAGGAGCGCAGGATGAAGCAGCTGAGCGCTCTTGGTGCGCGGAGACACGCTTTCTTCAGGAGTCCTCGGCGCATGCGTCCACTAGGTGGCCGGCTGGATGAGTCGGAGATGCTGGGGTCCACGCCCTACACTTACTATGGAGGTAAGGAGAGCTCCGTGGAATTCTTTCTGCCTCGCGTCCCAGGACCCAGGCCCCTAGAACACTCCCCGTAGCCACCCAGGAGCCCAGAAACGTGCCTACACCTCCGGAGAGACTCCTCCTAGAAATTCGCTAGGTCCCAGCTTCCTAGGGGCACTCCTGCCCAGGGCATCTGTCCTCAACTGTGCGTGCAGGCTCACACTTAGCGAAGCTCAAGTACCAGAGAATGGGCTTGCTCACAATTTCAGGCCGATATGGGCGCTCTGCAGAAATCTGGTTAGGCTGCTCTTCACTGCCGTACAGCCAGGGCCCCAGACTCACTCCTCAACCCTTCACTGGACATGGAGACACCTCTCCTCCACGGCCACGAGTAACCCCGGTCCCTCCCTCCCCCACTGTCTTGGGCGTGCGGTAAAGTTCGAGTAGTTGACTTTATTTTTAGTTAGTTTTGTCTTTGTACATCATGAGGTTCCATTTAAAAGAAAAATAATGAATTCTATCCACGGGAATTGAGTATGTAAAAATCTATTGCTGTAAATGTTTGATGAACGAATGGACAGAACAGTCTCAAATGAGAGAGGAGCTATAGGAGACAGAAAAAGAGAGACACACGCAGGACAGACAAAAAAAAGTGATAGACAGAGACAGAGAGGAGACGAGAAAAAGAAACAGAGACTAAAAAGATAAAGACAGAGAGGAAAAGACAGATTTTTAAAACATTAGTTATAGTGTCTTCAGTTTCTTTTCTGGAAGTAGAATTTTCGGGAGTAGAAACCTTGCATGGTATCTCCCAGTGCCCTTAAGCCTGGGCCTGGCCAGCAGACAAAGGACAGTAATGAACCCTCCCTGGGGGTGGGATGTAAGCCAAAGGATGCTGCTTTGGCATACTGGGTGCAGGGATGACTGTTCTCCTAAACCCTTTCAACTGTTAGAGCTTCAGTTGGTGGGTTACACCAAGCAGGGTCCCTGGAGAGAGGAGGATAACATCCCCTGACAGTGACTCCAAGAGGCAGGTCCATCTTAGCTCATGCCCAGTTTAACACATAGAAAAGCTAGGGCTTCCTCTTGGCCTGGAGCTCCCCCTCAAAAAAATACTGCAGTTTGGGGAATTGTATTTCAGAGTGTTTTTCCTAGAGTCAAAGATAACCGGAAAAAATTTACAAATAATGCTTTCACAGGGTTGGGTTTGGGAAGTATTCATTCTCCATCCCTACTGGTTGCCAGGAAGGCTCAGCTCTTCTTCCAGTCACCTGTCGCCTAACTCTGGGCCCCAGGCCTCCAGGGGAATTGGCAGCACTCCCCTGCCTCCTGGCTCTGGGACATAGCTAAGCCTAAGAGTAGGTGAGTCAGGCAGCTGCCTGGGGCACAGGACACAGAGGGGCACCACAATGAAGGACATTTTTCAAATGTGAATTCAAGGCAGTTTTTAATGTTTATATTTTGTAAATGTTTTAGTCTCCTCAATATCTAGCTCTCCGAGACCCAGAAGAAATAATTGTGATAGGTCAAGGGGTGTGGTAAGCTGATTGCAGCTTAATATAAAACCTGGGTAGAAGGTTGGATGAGATAACCTCTTAAATCTCTTCTAAAAGATTCTATGGTCCTCTGCTAGTACAGTCATACACAGGGGGCGCCATTTCCAGACCTTTTGAAGGGCAAATTAAGGCTTCTTAGAGCTTCTAGGGTAAGCCCCCACAGACTGATTCTGTGGAGTGAGGAGGCAGTGATGGTGAAATGTACTTTTGGGAGGAGTGGAAGAGAGCTGGGAAGGTGGTGCATCTGCCTCCCTGGGCATGAAACCACAGAAGAGTAAAAAGGGGGAAAGCTGGATTCTGTGGTTTTAAATAAAAACAACAGAACAGCAATTTTGGAGAAGAGGACTTGAGATCATATATTCCTGGGAGAGTGGAGGGACCATAAAGAATAAGGCAAACCAGAGATCACCAAAGGTGGAAAAAGAAAGTAAGGAGAGGAGGGAGGGAGAGACAGACAGACAGAGAGACAGAGAGACAGAGACAGAGATAGAAACAGACAGAGACAGACAGACAGAGAGACTCAGCATCTTCAATATGGTTCTCACTAAGTGGTCACTACCACTTGGCAACATTGTCCCACTCTATGTGCCTATACCACGTGAATTCTGTTTGATTTTTAACTAAAAAGTAATTTTGTTAGTTAAGTATAAAGTGATCATTCATACCAGGAACAGATGGGCTGGGGTTTGAATAAAATTAATAAATAATATAAGAGAACTTGTTTGTGTGCATGTGTATGTTAGTGATGTGCATATTTGTATACTTATGTGTATGTATCTGTTGGCATGTGTATTGTGGTATGTATTTGTATGTTTTATGTTTTTGAGGAATCTGTGGTGTATGAACAGTTGTGTTTGTATGGGATGTATGTGTGTATATGTGGAAAGCGTATGATGTATATGTGTATTTCTGTGATGTATGTGTTTGTATTTGTATTGTGTACTGTGTATTTCTATGCCTATTACCTCAATGTTGTGTGTGTATATATATATACATGTATATTTGTATGTACATTATTTGTGTGTCTGTCCAAAAGTGTATCTGTGATGTGTATCTATTTTATTTGCATATGTGTGATATGTGTATCAGTATGGTAAGAGTATGTGCATTTGTGTGATATGTATGTGTATGTACATGTCTGTACACTGTGAGGACCGGATGAGCTAGGATCTGTGAGGTGCTTTGCAATAAAAGCACTCCCTAAATGATAAGCATTATTTTAAAGTGTGTGTGTACTTGGGTGCAGAGCTCTTGCTCCAAAGAAAAGGGACTGAAACCTTTTGGCAGTGACAATAAAGTCATGGCACCAGTGTGAGCAGTCAGGAAGGTTCTGTGTAATCCAGTCTTGACCAAAGTTCCAGTGAATGGCATCTGGTGACCTCTGGCTCCCAGGGACCTCTCATCCCTTTGCCCCAAAGCTCAGACCTCAGGCGAATAGTGCTCTGACATTCAACTGGATTCTAGAGCAAAGCCTATTGGCCAAGGGCACCCTGAAGGAGAGGCTTTGCAACTAGGGCCTGTCCTATACCTCTAGACCCTGTAAGGAGGGAGGTTTCTGAAGAGTAAGCCTATTCTTATTTGTAACAATTTTGATTGGCAGATTAAAACAATGTCATTAATAATAAGCAATGATGATCTTTCTATAGTTAAATCATTTTATTTCACTGAGCCTCAGTTTCCTCATCTGTAAAACAGGGGGAATAATACTTATAATAACTACTGAACAGGATTGTTATGAGTCAAACAAGATACATATGAAAAATCTCTTTGAAATCTTAAAGCTCTCTATAAATATCAGTAATTAGCACTGATTTGTTCTCACCCCTCTGGGAGTCTACCCTCCCGGTGCCCACCTTTACTACCTCTATTTCCCTTCCTGACCTCATGGGCGGGGCAGCGTAGGTCACGTCAGAGCTCTGAGTGGGAGCACTTTCGACTCGTTGCTCCAGCGGTCAGGTTGCTCTGGGCGCCTGCTAGAAGTCTGACCCCTCTCCTGTGTGCATCTCACCCTTCCTTCTCCCCTCTACCTTTGTGGGGAGAAGGGGGGAGGAGAGGAATAGTAAGAATGAAAAAGAGAGAGAGAGAGAAGAGAAACAGTGAAGGGAAAAGAAAGCGAGAGAGAAGAAAAGGCAGTGAGAGAGAGAAAAAAAAGAAAAGAGAAAGGGGAGGCACAAAGGAGAGAGAAGAGAGTGGGAAATAGACTAGAAGAAAGAAGGGGAGGGGAAAAAGACACAGTAGAGAAGAAAGGGGAGACAGGGAAAGACAGGAAAAGACAAGGGAGAGGAAGAGGAGAGGGAGGAAGGGAGGGAAAGAAGGAAGAAAAGGGGGAAGAAAGAGAAAGGTAAAGAGACGAGAGACTGAGGCAGGGAGAGGAAAGAGACAGAGAATGGAGATGGGGGGGGCGGGGAGACAAGGGCGAGAGGGGAAAGCCGGAGCTGCGGCCACGCGGGCCGCTCTAATCCGCGCTCCGAGAGATTCCGTCCCAAGCCCCAGCCAAGTTTGGCACCCCGGCAGCACGCAAGAAAGGGCACTTTGTGCCGGAGCTGTCTGTGTGAACAGAAGCCCCGGGCTCCGCGCAGCGCCCCCTCTCCCTCTTGTGTAAGCGCGAACAAAGCGCCAGCTGCAGCCTTTTGTACTTCTTTCAGACGGTATTTGTTCCAATTACCTCCAAACCCTGCCACCATATGGAGGCCGCTAGCCGAGCGCCGGCTCCCCTCAGTAGGCCGGGGACTTGCAAAGTCGCCTCCTCGGCTCCTCGGCTCCCTGCCGCCGCTGCTGCTTGCAGGCAACCGAAGTACGGGGCCCTGTCCTGTCTTCCTTCCTCCCCAGCGTGGCTCCCCATCTTTGCTGAAGTAGTTCTCCCCCCTCCCCAGAACCTTGGGCCGCGCGCTCCAGACTTGCTCGGAGAGGCGCTCCCTGCTCGTTCGTACTGAACCGCAGGGGGTCCAGAAGGAGGGGGAGAACCACAGCCGTTGCCGGCGTGGGCGAAAGAACAGCATTCTCTTTCTCCCTGGGCTCCCACCCCCTCGCTCCTCTCTGGGAAACCCACCTGCTGGAGCCTGGGTTAGGGGCATGGGGTTGAAGGGCAGTTCGATTTTCGATTTTTGGATCCTCGAGCAGTCAAATTCTTGTGACTGGCATTCAAAGGGGCCCACAAGCACACACAGCACACCTTTCCGCAGATGTGAGGGAAAAGTAAGGGTAGAAAGCGTGTTCGTTTTTGTTTTTTAAGGTCCTTCTAGGAATTAACATTCAGGGCGATTCCCTGCAAGCTTTAGGCGAAACGCAGGTGTCCTTTAGCTGTAAATCGAGCAGCTATAGAGAAGAACCTGGGTCCAGCTACATATGCCACTAACTCCCTGCACAGCCTACGGCAAGTACCTTGACTTTTTTCAAGACCTCAGTTTCCCTCTCTGTAAAATAAGAGAGAGGATTAATGATGTCCAAAGAACCTCTCAGATCTGACATTCTTTGTTTTAAGGTTCCTTACACTTTTGACATGCTCACGTTCTGTGTTCTAAGACCCGCCAAGATCTGACATTCTATGCTCCAGGTGACCACGCTGCTCTATATTGTGTTAGAAGGTTTCATCACCGTCGAACATCCTATATCCTGAGGTTCTACCCAGCTCTGACATTTCATGTTCCAAGGGCCCTCCCAATACTAATAGCCTGTGTTCTTGGCTTTTGAATTGAAGGTTTCCCTCGCAAACAATTGATTTTTCTTTTCGAATCTGAGACAATTGGGCAAATCGGTCCCATGTTAACCGGAAGAGCAGGGAGGGTCTCAGCGCCTCCCTCATAGACTCCCCCAACGCAGTCTTCGGACTTCCTCACTTGAGTCCCTCTGGCTAATCACTCTGATCCTCCGTGGGCAAAGCCTCTGGGTTTGCCACAGTAATGTGGTAATATTAGGAATAACAGCTCCAAAAGTGGAATGGAAGGGTAGGAATGGGGGAGAGTGAAGGGAGAGAGGACTGGTCTTTACTCTTCTTCCAGTTGCCTTTGTCAGTTAGGGCTCATGCCAGTGTGGCCTGGGTCCTGTGCCCTTGCCCGGCCCTGGTCTTCTAGGAAAAGATTGAAATGGCCAGGATAAACAACTCCTCCACTTTTGGATTGGCTCAGAATATGCTGTACCAACTGGAAGGAAGGAGGAAAG
The DNA here is from genome assembly GCF_900497805.2 of Vombatus ursinus. Lineage (NCBI taxonomy): Eukaryota > Metazoa > Chordata > Mammalia > Diprotodontia > Vombatidae > Vombatus > Vombatus ursinus. Next base: position 1,595,602 of record NW_020941065.1, on the reverse strand, counting down.
AGGGAGGGGATGATGGGGAGAAGGGGATGAAATTTGTGGCATAATCCAGGGCTCCTCCCAGCCAGTGGTAAGAGGGAACCATCGGTTCCCCCAACTCCTTACTTCCAAAAGCTTGTCCCTGGCCCAGAGATCTCATAGGTTGCTCTCTCTCACCTTTCTAATGATTGATTCTTCTTCTTTCCTACCTCCCTTTCCCTACCCCCATATTTTCCTCCTCTCTATTCCTTCTTTCTATCTCGAAATTCCAATCTACCTCTACCTCATTCTTTTTCTCATCCATTTCTATTTGTATCCTTTCATCTTCTCTCCTTTGTGCTTCACTTCTTTACCCCCCTCCTTTTCTTTGGTCCTCACCTGTGTCTTTGCTTCCATTTCTCTGCCTCTACTTATCTGTGTGCACCTGGTCTGTGTCTCTTTTCTCTTTCATCTTTGCATCTCAATATTTCTGACCGTCTCTGCATACCTCTGTTCTACATTCTTATCTCTGTTTTCTATTTCCATCTCTTGGTTTGTCTCTGGCCCATGGACGTATACCCTACCCTACCACCACCTTTTTTTTTTTTCGATTTTGTCACTCGGTTGGTTTCTGGTGTCTCTGTCTCTCTGGCCATTTCTGTGTGTCCTTTCTTCCTATCCCTGTTTCTTTTCTATTTCGCATTTTATTTCTGATGTCTCTGTCTTTCCAACCATCTCTGTATTCCTCTACTTCTGATCTCATCTCTATTTCCTCTATCTCTCGGGCTGTATCTGGTTCCTCTGTGTGAATGTGTCCCTCACTGCGTTCTGTTTCCGATTTGTGTCTGTGTATCTGGCCGTCTGACTGTCTATGTGTATCTGTCTCCATCTCTGGGCTTATGGCTTGCTTCTGTTTTTCTACGAATCTCTCCCTCCCTGCCCCTCCTTCCCCCGTACCTTCCCCCATCCCCACTGGCCAGATTACCAAGGAGACTATTACGGCCCTGGAGGAAACTACGACTTCTTCCCGCACGCCCCGCCGTCACAGGCGCAGTCGCCCGCAGACTCCAGCTACTTACCGAACTCAGGGCCTGGCTCCACCCCGCTGGGGCCCCTGGAGCCGCCCCTCCCGGGGCACCACTCTTCAGAAAACCAAAGGTACACGGATATGATCTCTCACCCGGACACGCCGAGCCCTGAGCCTGGCATGACTGGCTCTCTGCACCCCATCCCGGGCGAAGTCTTCACCGGGGGGCCCAGTCCGCCTTTCTCTATGTCCAGCAATAGCGGTTACAGCGGGCCACTGTCACATCCCAACCAGGAGCTGAATGAGGCTGCCGTGTGGTAAAAGCTGCTGGGCCCTTCCCCAGCCCCTTCCCCGCCCAATACACCCGGCTTAGGAACTGCACGGAGCACCCAGACCTCTCCCCACCCCAGGCCCGGCGCCTTTGTGGATCCAGAGTCCTATACAGCACACACGTGCACACACAATTTCTCACTCACGCACAGAATCACAATCTCTCTCACACACACATTCATGAAAGATCGAGAGCGCGCGCGCACGCGCGCGCACACACACACACACACACACACACACACACACACACACACACACACACACACCCCTATACCAAAACGCCCAGCCCCGGGCCTGTATCCCACTGCCTCCAAACCCAGGCGTTATCGCCAACCGAGCCTCACTCAGTACTCCCTCAGGTCCACCATCTAATGTCTGACTCCTCCAAAGGCGGGATAGTACTTGGGGAGAGCCCCATCCATCCCTCACTCGGCCACCCAAGCTGGTTCGACGTGGCTCTTTCCGGGACCTAGAGCCAGACCACAGTGTTTTTCTCCTCGACGCTACAAGCAGTTTTCTTGGACCAAAGTCAATCCCCACTGGATCAACAGATTTTGAAGCACCTGCGAGACTTAAACCTATGTTCCCCTTTTCTTCTTTTCTTGGAGGGAGGGGAGAGGCAAAGAAATGGAGACGATTTTTTTCTTCTCCAATTTCGAAAGGCATTTTTAAAAACACTTTTCTCCCTCACGTCTCCCTTTCTTTAAAAAAAATGAGAAAGGTGTGTGAGAGAAAGAATGGGGAGGAAAGAAAGATAAAAGAAACAGTGAGAAGGGAAAGCAGGGGAAAAGACAGGAGTTGAGGGGAGATGGAGGAAGAGAGAGGAGAAAGCATAAAGGGGGAAGAAAGAGGACAGGGAGAGAAAGGAGAGACAGACAGAGAAAAACAGAGAGAGAGACAGAGAGAGAGAGAATGAGAGAGAGAGAGAAAATGAGAGAGAGACAGAGACAGAGAATATAAGAGAAAAAATGTGTCTTGGTGTGGACTTGGGTTAGGAAAGAAGAAAACTCAACCTGGAATTTGTCGCCCCCCTGTGGCCTCTCCCCAGACCCCAATTCAGTTTTCCCAACCTCAGACGTGGAGGGTTCCTTCTGGGTTAGGGAGACTCCCCACCCCTGCCCCTTTTGCTTTTGATTTGGAGCCCCATGGGGCAGGACTCAGACACTAGCGCCTGCTCCTGGTTCTGCAGAGTGCAACCAGAGGAGCTTTGGCAAGCTGAGCTGGCCAAGGGCCCTAGGAAGCCAGTGGCCCCTGGCCCTGAGCTGTGTGGGGGAGGTCAGGGCTGTAAGGATGTACAGGATGACACTTTTTTGGAAGTTGAGGGCTTCTAGTTTCCTTATTTTGTATAAAGAAACAAATAAAGTATGTTTTTGTGTTTCCTGCATATTTATTGTACTTTCGTCTTCTGGGGTTTGGACATTTTTATATTTTTAAGAGGGGGGGTGGAGAGCAAGGGAGGGGAGACCAGAAAGAGGTTTACCTAAATTTAAGAAAAAACTTTTTTAAAAGAAAAATTAATAATAAAAAAGATCTTTTTCCCTCAGTGCGTTGTGATATTCTTTTCATCTCCCCTACCAGGCCACCTCCTTCTCAGACCTCCTGCAAAGTGAGTAAAATTGTCTTCCTTTTCTTTTTCATTAACTGCCCTTGTAAATTAGAAACCTTCCTATTCCCCCTTGCCTCTGCCTTAGCGAAAAGCATTTTGGTCAATCATTCCCTGCCCCCCCCCCCCCACACACACAGGCTGCATAAGGAGCCCTTAAGGTGCTTCCGAGAATATAAAAGCAAAGGCTCAGGGACTCTGCCATCATTCTCCACTTTACATCCCAGGTAAGTCACATCAGATACTAGTTTCACTGATCATACTAGTGTAATTTCTGAGACAATGTCAGGTTTAAAAAAGAATAACAATGTTAAATGCTTAAATTCATCCACATGGATACATTAGGTTTCAATAGAATGAGTTGGTCCTTGCAAGGTCCAATATAAGGCATGGAGGCTTCACTTAGCCATTCTGTGTCCTATCTGTGGGTGTCTTCCTACAGCATCCATATTTGTCAAGTCTTCCAATAGCAATTCAATTAAAACAACATTCATTAAATATCTTCAGTGGAGAGTTGAGCTTGAAGTCAAACAGACCAGAGTGCAAATTTGGCCTCAGACACTTTCTAGCTGTTCAGCCTTAGGAAAATCACTTAACTTGCATCAACCTTATCTGTATAATGGGGACAATTTAAAAAAAACTTACCTCTAAGGGTTGTGGTGAGGATAAAGTAAGGTAATATTTGTAAAGTGCTTTGCAAATCTTAAAGCACTATATAAATGCTAACTGTTATTACTATGATTAATAATAATAGTTTCCAAAGTTCCCAGAGGTTCCCAAATTCCCCCTAGGAGGTGCTGGAACAATCCATGAGGGTGGCAGTAGTCTCAGGTGCAATTGAGGGGCATTGAATTTGGAAGCATAAGGAAAGAAAAGAAGAAAATTTTTAAATGTTTGTATGTGTTTCATCTGTTGTGTAACAGAGTTAAAGTCATAGTGATGACATTATTTTCCAAATATACACACAAAATGCAAGTTATAATCCATCAGTGATCAAGTCTACTGACAGGTCTTAACAAGCAAGTGTTGGCAGATGAGTGTGTTGTGCATTGTTGGGAAGTCGAGCATGCATCAGCAGGAATATATGCATGTAATGACTTGTTTATAATATAATACTATATGGTTACATAATGCAATATTGCTTCATCACAATTTCAATGCAGGGAAAAACCCACAACTTTACAAAAAATTATTAAATTTAAGATGCATCATTTTTAAAAATTGCATTTTTGGGAATGATGCAAATTAAAAAAAAACAAAAAGCATTAAATGGTTGAAGACAGTAGATTTCCAGGGGGTCACTGAATAATTTTTTTTGAAAAGGGGGCGATAGGCCAAATAAGTTTGGGAACCTCTGATTATTATTAACGAATATATATTTATTTAGATGGGACATAGTCCCTGCCCTCATAGAATTTATAGTCTAGTCGTGGGGTGGAGGATAATACATAGGCACATGAATAACTATTTTAAATTTAGAACTGGACCCATGATTTCATTGATATAGAGAACTTTTTGTGAGAAAACTCCTTTTACCCACTCAGATCCAGCCCCTGTTCTGCAACCCATTGCCTTAAGGAGTTGCCTGGGAAACTGAGGGATTCAGGGGCATAACTCAGGCTTACAAAAAAAGTAGGGCTTGAACCCAGATTTTCCTTACTACAAAGTTGGCTGACTAGCCTTTATGCCAAAACTGACTCTCCAATACCAAAAAGAAATAATGTAAGTGCTTTTACAAATGAATAAGCAAAGTGTTGTGTGTGTCATTAAAAACTTGTAGCAACCAGGATGGGCTTCTGCAAGAAAGGATATTCGAGATGGGCTTTAAGGAATGAGTAATTCAATGAGCTGGGGGTAGGGTATGGGTTCTAGGTATAGGCAGCAGAATGAACAAAGCAGGAGAAAAGAAAATATTACAGGGGATAGTAAGAGGTCCAATCTGCCTGCAGCACTGAAGACAAGGAGGAGAATAGTATGAAATAAGGCTGGAGAGGGAGGGCAGTGTTAACTTGGGGCATATTGACTCAATTAAAGCCAATAAGGATTGATTTAGTGTCTGCTGTATGCTAGGTGTAGACGATACAATGGCAAAAATGAAACAGCCCTTGCCTGAAAGGAGCTTACATTCTTAAATGCCAAACAAAAGACTTTGAGCTTTATTTGGTAGGCAATAGGGAGCCGGTGGATGCCCTTGAACAGAGGAAAGACAAGACTATATGGATACATAAGCACAATTCTTCCTGCAGTAGTATGAAGAATAGTTTGGAGAAGAGGGAGAGTAAAGCAGACCTTTGCTCCTTAGGAAGCTATTGCAACAGTCCAGGCAGAAGCTAATGAGGGCTTGTTACTAGGACAGAGTCAGTGGACCTAGAGAGGAGAGATGTTAGAGATATCATAGAGGTCAAATAGGATTTGGTAATTCATTGAATGGGAGGGATGAAAGATGGAGAAGTCAAAGATAACCTCAAGGTTTAAAATCAATCAGCAAGCAACAAACATTAGTCACCTACCATGTACCAGGCACTAGGAATACAAAGACAAGTGAAAGTCTCTGTCCTTGAGGACCCCACAGCCTCATCAGAGAGACAACATATGTTGTTCAGTTATGAGTCCATAGGGTAGGAGGAAAAAAGATGCTAGCACATAAAACATGGGAGACTGGATGGATTTGGGTCATAGCATGGACAAAAATAGTGGTCAGAAGGAGGAACAGATTTAAGGGCAAAGATAAAGACTTCAGACATAGTCAGATGCACACCAGGTGAAGAGGTTCTGTTGAGAGTGGAAGTGTCTGGGCTAGATAGGTTTGGAGTTCAAAAGTCAGGCTGGAACATTGGAATGTGGATTTGGGAGTCAGCAGCATAGGGGTAGCAGTTGAAGCCATTTGAGTGCATGAGATTGAGGAGGGAAGAGAAGTTTAGATCCTGGGGGTAAACACCTAGAGACAGCCTTCTATGCAGAGTCTAAAAGAAATCAGGTGAGGACAAAGTAAAAACTAGGCTGTAAACAATAGACACAATGACCACTATAATAAATCAATCAATCAGTAATCATTTAAGTGCCTATTATGTTCCAGGCACCATGATAAATGATAGGAACATAATGGCCAAAAAGTGAAATAATCCTTGACCTTAAGGAATTTACATTCAATTGGAAGAAACAGATACATATAAGTAAAATAGAAGGTAATTTACAGGGAGGTGATAAGAACTGAGATATCATTATGAGCACTGTGTAGCAGAAGGCACTTGAGCTAAATTATCTATATAAAGTCACATGAACTCTCTTCAATGGCAGTGGTCAATGCCTGTGTTACACAGTTAAAGGTCACATCCCTCTTGTCTGTTGACAATCAAGTTACTGTTTGGGGGTATGTAATTTGTGGACAAGGATAAGTGGAGGCTTTGTTGGAGTATTTGTTGGGAAGTTTTTGCTGGGTTAATACAAAATGAGAAGGAAAAGGAAGGAAGGGAGGAAGGAAGGAAGGGAGGAAGGAAGGAAGGAAGGAAGCAAGGAAGGAAGGAAGGAAGGAAGGGAGGGAGGGAGGGAGGGAGGGAGGAAGGAAGGGAGGGAGGAAGAGGGAGGGAGGAAAGGAAGGAAGGAAGAGAAGGAAGGAAGAAAATAGAAAGGAAAGAAGAAGGAAGAAAAGAAAGAGGAAGGAAAGAAGAGGAAGGAAAAGAAAGGAAGAAAAAATTAATGTCCACTTTATGATCTGGAGAAAAGTTTTACACACTTGAAGATTTTGTAGCTAACCTACTTATACAAGGTGCATTACCCAGATTTCTTTTCCAGGCACCTGCCCCTCAGTAGGAGAGACACCTTCTCAATCCACTCCAGGTAGAAGCCAGCCAGACTCCCACTATTAACAGATTCTCTATTTATTGAGTCCTCAATAGACTGTTCCTAGGAGTTCTCTGACTATCTTAACTATATAATCACAACAATAACTAACAGTACTTAACCTTTATAAAACACTGGCTAGGGAAACCAAGGCACAAATGGCTATAATAAAACAGAAGGAATAAAACCCTACTCCTTCCCACTCACAGGGGCCTTCTTCCCTCCCAATCACTCCACTAGGAGTATAGATTGAGCAATTCAGCCAGACAGTATGAGACCAAGGCTAAGAAGTCTAGAATGAATGTCAGAGATGGAAGGGCCCTTAGAACATGGAATGTCAGAGCTGGAGAGGGGCTTTAGAACAGAGAATGTAAGAGCTGGAGAGGACCTTAGAAGACAAAGTGTCAGAGGTATTTGAGAGCTTAGAATGGAGAGTTTCAGAGCTGGAAAACATCTTTAAAAGCTTCTAGTCTAATTTTTTTTATTTTATAGGAGAAGAAACTAGGATTCAAGCTTTCCCTAGAACCAGGGGACTAAGGCTAATCAGCTATCCATTTATTCCCCACCCCCTTCCTATTAGTCTGAAGTCATCGACTGCCTCCTCCCTCCCCCTCCCCAAGCCCAGGAGTGAGAATAGATGTCCTGATTATCTTTTCATCTTCACAGGCAAATTCAGCAGCCATGGGAGCTCTATAGGAATCAGGTCAAATGATTTACCAAATAATCCCACTACTTGTCATAATAACCCACGAAAAGAGAAAGAATGAGGCTGTTTTAATTAGGCACCAACATTTCTCAACCCAAACACTTCTTTGTGTGGAGGGAAGGGAGGCCCTTTTAAAACTTGAGCTGTTTTGTTTTGTTTTAAACCAATTAAATTATATATAGCAAGGGTGGAATCAACTGAAATGGAATTTTAGTTGAGCTGTTATTTGGGATCTACAGGGGTGTTAACTTCTCTTTACTATGAGAATCCAGGCTGTAAGTGTTTGGCAGTGGAACAGGACTCATGAATGCTTGAGAGTTTACATGAACCTAAACCCTGCTAAGAGGAAAAAAGAAAGAGGATGCAGAGAAGGAAGGAAAGAAGGAAGGAAGGAGAGGGGGAAAGGAGGAGGAGCAGAAGCAAAGAGAAGATAACCATATGGCATACTATAGAGAAGTTTAGTGCTAAGTCCAGGGGAAAGATACCTACTGCAGGAAAATCCCTGGCTTCCTCAAAACACAGCTCAGGTGCCACATCCTAAATCCTAGATGAGACCTTTCCTGATCTTCACCCCCTTCCCACCTCCTCCCAACCCTCTTATTAGTGTTCTTGTTCTCTCTCTCTCTCTCTATCTATCTATCTTTCTCTCTCTCTCTCCATATCTCTCTCTCTCTCTCTCCCCCCATATCTCTCTCTCCCTCTCTCCCTTCATCCTTCCCGCCACCCTTTCCTTCTCTTTCTTTGCTCTCCTCTCTTTCCTTCCCTCTCTCTCTCCTCCTTTTCTCTCATTTCTCTCTCCTCTCTTTCTCCTCTCATTCTTCTCTCCCTCTCTTTCTTTCCCTGCTCTCTTCTCCTTTTTTTCTTCTCTCTGTCTCTCTCCCTCCCTCTCTTTCTCTCCTCTCCTCTTTTCTCTCTCTCCCTCTCTCTTCCCCCTCTCAATTTCCTCTCTCCCTTCTTCCCTCCGTTTCTCTCTTCCTGTTTTCCTCCATCTCACTCTCCCTTCCTCCTTCCCTCCATCCTTTCCTTCTCTCTCTTTCTTTGCTCTCCTCTCTCTCCCTCCATTTCTCTTATTTCTCTCTCCCCTCTTTCTCCTCTCATTTTTCTCTCCCTTTCTTTCTTTTCCCTCTCTTTCTCCCTCTCTCCTCCTTTTCTCCTCCAAGCCCGGAGGACTTGGGTGCTAGTTCCCCCCCCCCCCCCCCCCGGGCAACATACTGACTATATGACTCTGGGCAATCATTTCATCTCCCACTGCTTTAGGCAACTGCCTAAGACTAGAAGGTGCCCACTTGCATTGTTAGATGGAGTTTCTTCAACTGGGAGTTCTTCATGCCAAGAAAAGGACACATACTCATTTATCTTAATATATTTTCTATCCCTACTATCCCTACAATAGAATGTACTCTTTCGGAGAGGGACTGTTGTTTCTTTTTTTGGCTTTTTAACCCCAGCATCTGCTGGGTTTGCAGATCACTTCATATGCATAACAGCATTAGAGCCTTATCTCAACCTTGGGACATAAGTACTACAGGTAGAATTATGTCCATTTTGTATATGAGGAAACTGAGGCTTCAAGACATTAAGTATTTTGCCCATGATCATAGAGCTAAGTAAGGCAAAGCAGTGAGATAAAATGGGGTAGTACCCATTAGCAGCTTCTCTTGGAAGTTCTTAAAATTACTATGAAAATCAGATACTCATTTCAGATTTGTCCATCTCTGAGGGCTATATTTTGTTTGGTGTTTCAGTTTTGGATATATTTAAAATAAGGTCTTTTATGTTTTGGTCATTCTACTGATACCTTTTTTTTTTTTTTGCTTTCTTGACTCAAAGATATGCTTCTCATTAATATTCAAGCAGGCTGTTTTCTCCTTTATCATACTTTCCTGCAGTTATTCAATCATGCCTGATTCTTTGTGACCCCTTTTGGGGTTTTATTGTCAAAGGTACAGGAGTGGCTTGGCATTTCCTTCTCCAGCTCATTTTAAGGATGAGAAAACTGAGGCAAATTGGGTTAAGTGATTTGTACAGGGTCACACAACTAGGAAGTATCTGCAGCAGGATTTGAACTCAGGAAGATGAGTCTTCCTGATTCCAAGCCCAATGCTCTATTTACTGTGCCACCCAACTGTGCTTTTCCCATACTAGAGGAGTACATCATACCTACTCTAAGCCCATACTCCCTTAACTGGTAGAGGAAGATATCATAGTATCTAGGGGAATTCTGGGAAGGACAGAAATATCCCAGATTTGCAAAGAACTGATATAATGTATTTAATTCTGTCCCTTAAACGTATGCAGCTATGATATGATTCTGGCCTCAAAGCCTCACGGCAAACTCATACTACAATCAGTAAAGGTAATCACTATTTCTAATTGACAACAAAATTGGAATTTCACTTGCGGAAAAATATGTGTATAAATTACAAGGCTAGGCTGATTTTAAAATTATGTACAAATAGGAAAAGGAAAATCTTGATCAAAAGGCAAGTGGAAAACCCCACTGAGAGTCACTGTACATCAGTCTTGTCTTTCATGTTCAAAGACAATTGAAATCTTCAATAACATTTTTTCATGGGAAAAAAAAGAGATAAAATGGGGTCATCAGGCCTCCGTTCAAATCTTACCTCACACATTTACTACCTGTGTGACCTTGGGCAAATTGCTGGATTTCCCCTGGCCTCAGTTGAACTATATGACCTCTCAGGTTCCTTTCAACTCTAAGTCTACATTCCTATGAATCCATTAGAGTCACAGGGAGCATTTGAACCCAGGTGGTCATACTTTCAGGTATAGCCCTCTATCCACCAGGCCATATTACCTATTGAGTCCATTCATCTCACTGTTTTCTGGAATTTTTAGTTTATAATCATGGCCATTGCCTATATTTCCCACCACTACAGTGGTTTCATGTGCCCTTAAAGGAACCTTTTCCCTTTAAGAACAGAAGAAATTCAATTCAACTCTCTAGACCAGGACATCAGATTGAGTCCTACCTCTCCCTTTCTTACATTCCCTCTCTCTAAATAGGGAAGAGAGGATAATATAACTCTAGGCAAGGACTTTCCCCAACCACCTACCTCAAGAGCTTCTCACAGGGAAAGAAAGCAATCATTGCCCAAAAGGAATTTCCATCCTACTGATTGAATGTGAAGGTGATAGAGATCAGTTTCCTCATTTGTATAATAAGGAAGTTGCTGAAGTCTGAGAGGAGCTGAGAAGAGACCAGGGAGTTAGGGAGCACTCAGCATAAGTGGGAAGAAAATAAAATTTTACTTTGGTCCTTGAGGGGAGCCCTTCACACTTGCTTAATCATTTAAAAAAATGTGTGGCTCTTGTGTCCCTGGGATTGATTAGCTCACTGGGTTTGGCCAGAGTGCTAATGTAGACAGAGGTCACTGGTTTGATCCCAGTGTGGGGGTGCTAACACCCTCTTACAATAAGAATTGTTAATAGTAATAGCTAACAATAGTTAACTCACTTCAGGCCTAGGGACAATTTCATGGCCCCCAGGGTTCATGTGGTTCCCTTTTTTGTGCCTTTAGGGAGTTTATTTTAAGTGAAAAGTTATTAGTTCAATCACAATTTCTCTGAGCCCCCAGTTACAAAAATTTCCAACATTTAGGCAGAGGTTGGCCTCTCAACTTAAATTTACATTTAATTCTATCTCTATGAATTCTTTGAGGTTGAGGCAAAATTCAGGTTACTTGAAACATTTAGGTAAAGTCATAGATTATTTTATTATGTCTGTAGATAGACAGGTACCTGGAGGGTATGAAACACCAGATTTTATTATAGTGTCTGTGGTCAGACAACATCTGGAGGGAAAGTTGGAGAAAGAGCAAACCTTTTCTCTGCATGTCCCTCAGTCCTTCCGTAGGTCTGTCTGCACACAGTTTATACACAGTCTGTGTCCTCATGAACCATCTGGCCCTCTCCATATCTCCCTTGGGAAACAGCTCAGTCCTACCTTCTCTTTTTTCTTTCTTGGGTTTCACCAGGTTGCCAATTCTTGGCTCAACTCTGTATGACCCTAGTGCTTCCTCTCTGCTTTCAGAAACTCAATATCCCTCAACTCTACCCTGTTGTCTTATGAATCCATACTTTTGATTAATTCAAGTCAACAAACATTTATTAAGCATCTACTATGGGTCAGGCACTATGGAAAGCAATGGGGTTGCAAAAACAAAAGTGAAACCTCTGTCTTCAAAAAGCTTACATACCATAGAGGGAAAACAATATACATACAGACAAATGAATACAAAATACATACAAAGCAAAAATAATTTCAGAGGTCACTAATACCTAGGAGAACTGGGAACTGCCAGGGGTAGGAGGTAACACCTGAGCAGAGTCCTGAAGGGAGCTAGAGATTCCAACAGGTGAACCTGAGGAAGAGAGGAATACCAGGTATGGATGACAGCCAATGCAAAGTCAAGGAGGCAGGAGATGAAATGTCAAGTATGGGGAACACAGCAAGTAAGCCAGTTTGGCTGAAATATAATTTGTGAGGAGGAAGATTGTGTCATTATCCTGGAAATATAAGTTGAAGTCAAATCATGAAAAAGCTTTTACCTGCCAAAGAATTGTATTTTATTCTAGAAACAATAGAGTCACTGAGGCTTCTTAAGCAAGAGAGTGACATAGTCAGATGTTATGAAGCAATATGGAGGAAATACATCATTGTTATTGATACAAAACTCTGGAATGGGAGCACTGTTTTAAGAAGTCTGCTCAGTTGGGCATTTGGAAATCCACCTGCCAAGTTTATGAAAGAAGGATTGTTGAGGACTCTTCTTCATTAGGTCTTAGGAAAGGGAAGGAAAGTTGGGTGTCATGGAGTCAAGCATTTCTAAGATCTTTGATCAGTAAAAACTACTAATGCTCATTGTTATCGTTCAGTCATTTCAGTCATGTCCAACTCTTCATGACATCATTTGGGATCTTCTTAGCAAAGATAGTGGAGTGGTTTGGCATTTCCTTCTTTAGCTCATTTTACAGATGAAGAAACTGAGGCAAACAGAGTTAAGTGACTTGCCCAGGGTCACATAGCTAGTAAGAGTCAGAGGCCAGATTTCAACTCAGGTCTTCCTGATTCCAGGCAGTGCCCCTAATGCTCATTACTTCCCACTAAAGACGGAGGGATGAGGCATGGCTGAGGAAAACATTGATCAATATGAGTCAATGATGTCATCTAGAAACCCTCCAAAAAAAAGTTCAAACACTTAGACTGTTCTAAGAAAGGTATATTTGAAGCAGGTGATTGTCCCACTTCCCTCTGCCTGGATCAGACCACATCTGGAATGCTGTGCTCTCTTCTGGGCACCATGGTTTAAGAAGGACATTGATGAGCTGGGTTACATCCCAAAGAGCCTCAAATTCACACCACGTGAGGATCAGTTAAAGGAACTGGAGATGAGAATAAGCCTAGAAATGAAAAGACTGTGGGTGAGGAAAAAGGTAAGATACACTAGCTGTGTTCTAGTGGAAGAAGTCTTCATTAGCTTGGTATTGTTTGGTCCTGGAGGGAAGCCTCCAAAGCAATGGATGGGAGCTGACAAGAGCTATACTTGGATTCCATGGAAGGAAACACTTCATGATAATTAGAGCTAACCATAAATTGAATAGACTTCCTTGGAAGGTAGTGAGTTCAGACCCACTCCTCTACTCCCCAGGTCTTCAGGAAGGTCTGGATGACCCATTGTCAAAATGCTTTTGCTCTTGGCCAGGTGTGTTTAGGATGAGAGGGCCCAGCTCAGATGTTCTGTGATTCTTTGATTCCGGTGTTTCTCTCCTGAGATCTGCTCCCCATTACCTCCCAGTGGATTATACTAGCCAATTATATATGTATGTATGCGTGCATGTATGTATGTATGTATGTACACATACATATATAATTAAATATTTCCCAAAATATTTATCCCAAAATTTTTAACTTTCATTTTTTTAAGTTTCAAATTCTCTCCCTCTCACCCGCTCCTCCTCTACCCCTTGAGAAGGCAAGCAATACTATATCAATTATACATGTGAAGTCATGTAAAACATATTTTCACATTAGCCATGTTGCAAAAGAAAACACACACTAAAAAAGAAGAAAAATAAAGAAAGTGAAAAAAATATGATTCAATCTGTGTTCAGAGTTCATCAGTTCTCTCTCTGGAGGTGATGGCGTTTTTTCATCATGGGTCCTTTAGAATTGCAAAGATTATCTTTTACCCATTTCTTCCAAAATGAGTGTTCAGCTAGCTCCCTTCCTGTCAAGAGGGAACTCAACAGTATTACCCTTAGGGCACTCTGCAGTCCTTCCAGAAAGGCCTTCTGGCTGCTCCTCACATAAAACATTCTATCTTCTGTCTCCAGTCATCCAATAAACATTAATTAAGCAACTACTATGTGGTACTGCCTGTTTAAGCATTAAGTATGCACAGAAAAGCAAAAGATGGTCCTCAATCTTGAGGAGCTCAGGTTATGGGGCAGACAACATGTAAACAACTATGTATAAGCAAGTTATATACGGAAATAAATTGGAAATAATGGACAGTGAGAAGGCCTACAATTAAGAGGGATCAGGAATGGCTTCCTGTAAAAGATGGGATTTCATGCCTTTGCCCTACCTAGTTGGTGCCCCTGCCTGGAGTGTACTCTCTCTTCACCTCTACCTCTTATGATCCCTTGTTCCCTTCAAGACACTCTCAAGGGCAGACTCCTACATAAATAAAGCCTTCTCTAAAAAGGAAAAGGAAGACAAGTTCAAATCCAGCCTCTGACACTTTCTAGCTGTGTGATCCTGAACAAGTCACTTCACCCTATTTGCCTCAGTTTCCTCATCTGTAAAATGAGCTGGAGAAGGAAATGCAAAGCACTCTTGTGTTTCTGCCAAGAAAACCCCAAATGGGGTCACGAAGAGTCAGACATGACTAAAACTAGCAAAGAACAACAACAAAAAGAAAAACCATTCCACTGTGAGCTCCTTGAGAGCAGGGACTGTCTTTTGATTTTGTTTGCATCCAGAGTGCTTAGCTCAGTGCCTGGCACTATGCTTAATAAATGTTTATTGACTGACTGACCTATTTCCCTCAGCTCCTCACAAAATTGCCTTGTATTTATTTTGCATATAATTGTATGTGTACTTGTTTTTTTCTTTAGAATGTCAGCTCCTTGAGGGCAGGAATTGTTTTTGTCTTTCTTTTTATCTCTAGCTCTTAGCAAAGTGCCCAGTTCATAGTAGACCACTTAATAAGAGGTTATCAACTTGACTCTCCCAATAGAATGTCAGCTCCTTGAGGGCAGGGACTGTCTTTGCTTTTTTTTTTATCCCAGTACATAGTAGGCGCTTAATAAGTGCTTATTATCAACTTGACTGGACACCCTTAATAGAATATCAGCCCCTTGAGGAAAGGGACTATCAGTGACTGCCTCCCCAGTGCCTGGCCACAGCAGGAACATTAGTGTTTGTTACTGGGTTGATGGAATAGGCCGTTTCTCTACCAACCTTCCACAGCTCAGCACTAGCCAGGAAAGATGGAAATGCATAGTAAGTGTCCTTCTTGGAGCCCATATTAGAGGCAGAGTTAGCATATAGGACAGTACAGACCTTAAGATAGTGCTGTAAGTTTGCGAAGCATTTTATGACAATTATCTCATTTGATTTGCCCAATAAAAAGGAAGAAGGTGAGAAGGGAACAAGCATTTATTAAGCACCTACTATGTGCCAGATGCTACACTAAGCACTTTATAAATCTAATCTCCTTTGATACTAACCACAACCCTAGGATATAGGTACTGGTTTCATCTTCATTTTACAGTTGAGGAAACTGAGGCAGAATTGCCTATGATCACATAGCTAATAAGTATCTGAGGCCAAATCTGAACTCAGGTCTTCCTGACTGCAAGTCTAGCTCTCTAACCCCTAGACCACTTAGCATCCAGTAACTCTTCACCATAGGTAATGAAGGGATTGCTCTCCCCATTTTACAGGTGAGAGTCTCAGAGAAGATGAGTGACTCACCCAAGAATACACAGCTAGGAAGGTTCAGAGGCAAGCCTTGAACTGTGGTTTCTCCTGACTCCAAATCGAACAGTTTCCACTCCAGCATGCAGCTTCTAAACAAATAGAAGAGAACAGATTTAGAGAGCTGGAATAAGGCCACACTTTGAAAACAAAGATAACACTGTTGACCCCACCTGAGCAGAATGTGGACTTTGTTTCTCCAGTCTTGGAAAACTATTTCCAGTAGATGGGCAATCTGACATAATAGAAAGAGATTTCATCTCTCCATAGGTCCTCAAACGCACGTAAGTCTTTTCTCATGAGTTCAGGACATGAAAAAACAATGGGACCACCTCCCATCTTCTACAGTGAGAAGAAGGAATTTCAGAGAGAGTGCCGTGGATGTAAGAGAGGGTAGGACTCTGGTCCAAAATCCAGCCTGGGCCCCAAGGGACAGCTTGGGAATTTGTCCCCCTCCCTTCCACACACAAATAAACCCCTTCACATCTCACCTTTCCCATTCCTAAAATAAGGGATTTGATCCACATTAACCACCTCTCTAGGGTCTGTCTGCCATGGGGGTGAGGAGGAATGAGGGGTTTACCACCCAAAAATCCCTTGGGGAAAAGAATCTTGCAAAAGCAGATCTCATCTAGTTTGTTCATTGGAGCTGACAGGTATATCACCTGCCGAGGTTTTAAACATGGCCCTGAATTAAACAGCGGAGAGAAAATAGACAGGAATCATGAGTAGAAGATGGAACTGTAGCTGAGTCTTAAAAAGAACTCGAGATTCCAAGAAGCCACAGTGAAGATTGAAAGCACTACAGGCACAGGGAACAGCCTGGCAAAGGCTTGTAGGTGGGAGATGGAATATTTTAAGACAGATTGCGAAGGACATTAAGTAGCCCACAGAGAAGCTGGCATCTTCTTTTTTATGTGTTTCTTTTTTTTAATTCTCTCTATTTCAGTCTTTTGTTCTCTATCTCTGTCTCTTCCTCTGTGTCTCTGATTCTGTGTTGTGTGTGTGTGTCTGTCTCTATTTCTCTCTGTTCCTCTGTGTGTATCGATCCTTTGTCTCTATCTCTATTTTTCTATCTGTTTTTATATTTTCCATCTGTCTTTGAATTGTGTGTCTGTTTCTCTGGGTCTGCTTCTCTCTTTCCATCTCTGTCTGTTTTTCTTTGTGTGTCTTTCTATGTCTTAACCCTCTGCTTTTGTTTTTCTATTCTCTTTCTTCCTTTCCTTCCTGTTCTACTCCACAAATGTAGCTGCTCACCTTCTATGTCTTAATCATTTGTGTTTTATTATCATTTAAAAATAAAATGATATCAGGAAAGAGGGGGTAAAAATAAACCAACAATTGGAGTCATGTAGAGAGGCCATTTTTTACCACAACCCTCCTTTCAGCTCCCAGCTCTCTGGAGCCAAGACTCAGTGGCTCCTTCCCAGCCTCTCTCTTTTTCTCTCACGGAGTTGTAATTCTTAATAAGATCGGGCGGTTAAAAGCCATTGATTTCACCCAGGATCACTCTTGCTGTCCCCCCCCCCACCTCACACCTCCGCCCCCAACACACACGATCCCCATCCCTTTCCTCCTGCATCGAAATAAATACCATAAAAAGTGTGACGCCCCACTGTGGTCTGAACTAATATTTAAAATGCAAAATCACTGTGGAGGGGTCCCCCCCTCCACACTTGTCTTGCAGTAAAAAGATATAAACAGAATAAATTACCTCTCTAGCACGGATTATGAGAATACCCATCTCCTGACCTGAATTTTAAGTCTTCCCTCCCTTGTAGCTCCATACTCTGATGATTTATGGAAAGCCAGTGGCTTCTCTGCATATTTTCTCTGTTCAGCCAAGTGATGGAGTTTACCCTTCCTATACCATTAAAGATATTAACAACTGGACTACCTATCACTGCAAATGAGCCATTCTGATGATGAACTGAAATCTCAATAGAGCTTCTCCAAGAGCAGGCACATGAGTTCTCCTCTGACTGGCCCCCAGCCCAGCAAGGCCAGGCTCTCTGCCACTTGTTCCCTAATTTCCTTTCAGGGTTGAATGAGTCCCAAGAGCCTACATTAGTGTTTTCAGGGCATGGGGACGAGGGGGGTGGTGTCTGAGCCTAGTGGTATGGGTGTACTTCATGGGATCATTGATTTAATGCTAAAAAGTCATTAATTCTACCCCCCTCATTATACAGAGGATAAAAGCAAAGACCCAGAAAGTTCCAATGACATACCCAAGGTCACACAGGGAGGAAATGTTAGAGGTGGGAGCTTACCCTACTTTGAAGCTCAATGAACTATAATAAAGAATTGTTGTGCCCCAGGCAAGTAACCCATGCTATGCCCTCGGCAAATGACCCAAAATATTCCCTTAGCTGGTGAGGATATGGTATAGGGCACTGTCCTGTGAAGGAAAGAAGAAGACAGAGATCCTGGGATACCAACTTGAGGTTTCTTCTAGAAAGGCCAGTACTTGGTAGAGGGTAGATGGGAGGAGGTATTCATTCCAGCTCCCAACTTGTAGCTGCATATTTCAGCTAGCTAATCTTATCAAAGAAGTTTGGGCAGAACATCAGCCTCAGTCAGGAAGACCTGGGTTCAAGTCTTATCTCTGAGAAATATTAGCTGTGTGACTCCAGGCCAGTCACTCTATAGGAACAGAAATCTCAGAACAGGTGCCAGTCTGCATTTCTTTTAAGGTTCAGCTCAAGTGCCAGATATCAGTGCCTTTACCCCCCAATCCCCTCGGCACATGCTCACTCTCCTGGGGAGACTTCAAGCCCCTTGAGGGCAGGGACTTCTTGTCTTTCATTTTTGTTTTCCCTTTCCCAGCACCTAGCACTGCGACTAGCACATAGTAGGTGCTTAATAAATGTTTGTTGATTGATTGGTTTTACCTAAATCATAGGGAGAAAAACCTTAAGGTGCTGAGTTCTATTGTTGGGGAGGGAGATTTCTCACTTGGAGTCCCCTACCCTGATAAAATCACAGGTCTAGACTGTCTTCCGTGCCTGAGATCTACTCCTTCCTTGCCTCCAACTCAGAGTCCCTCTCTTCCCATAAGATCCATCTCAGGCACCATCTTCTGCATGAAGCTTTTACTGATCGCTCCAACTGCTGGTGCCCTGCATCTCAAAGTACTTCACATTTAATTAATTTATGTACCAAATTTATATTTTTGTTGAGAACATTTTTATGTTATTTCCTTCCTCCACCATTAGAATGTAAATTCACTATAAGTAGAGATTATTTCACTCTTTGTACTTGTATCTCATGCCTACCACAGTGTAAGCACACTGTAAGTGCTTAAGAAATACTTTTTTGATTGGTTGGGGGGAAAAAATCCAACCAACAGCTAGATGCTAAGCTCCATTGTTTCTTCAGCATTCTTAGCACCTGACACATTGACGAGTTCTGTTGACCCCACCCTAGTTATAATTCTGGAAGCAAAGGACGATAGGGACAAAGCAGTTGGGGGCTTCAGATGATGTCTGTTTTGTTCTATTTATCTCTGGAAGGAAATCTGAAGAAGTAAAAAATCACCTTGAATTCAGAATTAGCAGAGATCTGGGTTCGAACCTTGATTCTGAAACTTATAAGTTGTGTGACTATAGGAAAGTCATTGGATTTCTCAAAGCTTTATTCTCCTCATCTGTTAAATGTGGATAATACTTCCCAGGCCCCTACTTGTTGTGAGGTTCCAATGAGACTGTGCATATTCACCATTTTGTAAATCATAAAACACTAGATTAATTTTAGCTATTATTATTGCTTGGTCTCAGACCAAACAGAAGGTGACCCTTCTCTGTGCTGTGGTCAGACCTTCCATTTGTGCTCTTGTTTCCATCTCCTTCACATTTATTTTCTCTGTCTTCCATCTCTCCCTAGCCAGTGATTCCTTTCTTCCTTGATGTCTAAATATATACCCAGGTATCCCCAATCCTTCAAAAAAAAGGCAAACCCAAACTTGACTCCACCATCTTGTATTGTCACTTATCTCTTCTGACTTCCCCTGCCAATTTCCTGGAAAGAATCATCTACACTCCTTGTCACCATTTCCTTAGCTCTTCCCCCAGAATCCCAAAATTTGAGAATCGGAAGGGACCTCATAGTCCAACACATACCTAAAAGGAATTGCTTTTCATATGGAATGCCATGCTTACAAATGCTCTAAGATCTCCAAGGAGGGAGGGCACATCACCTCCTAAGGCAATCCATTATACTGTTGGAAAACTCTCGTTGTTTTCCCTGAATGTCAAGCTTAAATTGGCCCCATTGCCCCTAGTTCTGCCCTTTGGGAACAAGCAGAAACAAGCCTTATTCTGTCTCCCCAGGATTTGTACCACTGGACCACGTTCAACTTTTAGCTTCCATCATGGTTTGAAGCAAATGCTAGCCCCTGCAAGAAGCTTTTATTGATGTCCCCCCAATTACTGCTTTCTATCTCCTCAAATTGCACTGAATTCAAATGTCACCAGAATGTTTCACTCCAAGTCCAAAATAGAATTTAAGTCCTGGAAGGCAAGAACTATTTTATTTGGTCATTGAAACTCTAGCAGCCAACAACATGCATTGATTTAATGCCTACTGTATGCCGAGCACTGGAGCTGCAAATACAGCCAAAAGTTGCCCCTGTTAAGGAGCTCACATTCTAGTGGAGGAGATAACATAAATAACCAGGGAAATACAAGAAATACACAGAATCCATGGAAAGTAATCTCAGAAGGGAAGGTACTAGCATCTAGGGAGACTATGAATAGTCTTCTGTGTTGGGGAGACTTGAGCTGAGTCTTGAAGGAAACTGGGGAAAACAAGAGGCTGAGAAGAGGGAACACAGCATTCCAGGCATCTGGTACAGATGTGAAAAGGCAGAGTCAGAGAAGATGGAGTGTCTTGTTTGAGGAACTGCAGAAAAGACAGAGGAACTGGACCATAGAGTTCATAAGAAGGGAGTCTAGTCTAAGAAGACTGGAAAAGGAAGAAGGTGCCAGGTGTGAAGGGCTTTAACAACCAAACAGAGGATTTTATATTTGAGGTAGGGGATAGTAGGGAGCCAATGTAGTTTATTGAGTGAGACCTGCACTTTAAGAAAAACCACTTTGGCAGCTGAGTAGAGGATGAATTGGCATAGGGAGAGGCTTGAGAAAGGAAACTGAACCAGAAAGTTATTGCAAGTCTAGGCAGGAGGTAATGAGAGTCTGCACCCCAGTGGTATTAGTATCAGAGAAGAGAAGGGAAAGGTGATTAGCAATGTTGTGAAGGTAGAAAGGACAAGACTTAGCAACAGACTGGATATGTGAAGTGAATGGGAAGGAAGATGGAAGGGAAAGGAAGAAGAGAAGGGAAAGGAAACAAAGGGAAGAATGAAGGGAAGGGAGGGGGAGAATGAAGAGAAGGGAAGGAAAGGGAAAAGAAGGGAAGGGAAGAGAAAAGAAGGGAAGGAAAGGAAAGGTAAGGGAAAAATGAAGAGAAGGGAAGGAAAAGGAAAAATAAAGGGAAGGGAAGGGAAAAATAAAGGGAAGAGAAGGGAAGGGAAGGGAAGAATGAAGGGAAGGAAAGGGAATAAACAATTGTATGGCTCCTACTAAAAGTCAAGTACTATGTTAAGTGCTTTTCACAAATATTTTCTTATTTGATCCTCATAACAACCTTGGAAGGTAAATGTTATTATCATCCTCATTTTACAATTGAAGAAGCTGTAAAATGAGGATAATAAGTGGTTAAATGACTTATATAGAAAGGGTCACACAGCTAGTAAGCATCTGAGGCTGGATTTGAACTCGTCTTGCTAAGTCCAGTCCTAGCACTCTGTCCACTGCACCCACAGTTGCTAGAGAAGAGTCAAGGATGACACCATGCTTGTGAGCTGGGTGAGGGATAGAATGGTAGTGCCCTTGAAAGTCATAACAAAGTTGGAAAGAGGAGAGGTTTGGGGGGGAAAGATAATGAGTTCCTTTTTGGATGTGTTGAGTTTAAATGTCTATGGAACATCCAGTTTGAGATAGCCAAAAGACAGTTGGTGGTGTCAAGACTGCAGACAGACAGTACAGAGTTAGGGCTAGATACAGAGATCTAGGAATCCTCTGCATGGAGATGATCATTGATCCCATGAAAGCAGATGAGATCACCAAGCAAGAGAGAATATTCTCAGAACAGAGCTTTGGGGGACACACAAAGTCAGCGAGCTTGACCTGGATGGAGATCCAGCAAAGGAGATTGAGGAGTGACCAGACAAGTAGAAGAGGACAAGAAGAGCATGATGCCATGAAAACCTAAAGAGAAAATAGTATCAAGGAGAAGAGGGTAATCAACAGTGCAGAAGGCTACAGAGAGCTCTAGCATGTTGAGGATTGAGAAAAGGCCATTAGATTGGGCAGTTAAGAGACTATTGGTGGCTTAAAAAGAGCAGCCTTAGTTAAGTGAAGATGGGAGCCACACTGTAAAAGTTTTAGCACCAAATGTGAGGAGAGGGAGTGGAGGCCCTGAGTACAGTCAGCTTTCAGAGAAGGGGAGGAAAGATATAGCATGGTAGTTAGCAGGGATGGTAGAATCACATAGGGGTTTATGAAGGATGGGAGAGACAAGGGTGTGTTTGTAGGCAACAAGGCAGGAACCAGTAGACAAGGATAGATCGAAGATAAAGAGTGGAGATTACAGACAGGGCAGGCTGGATGGACTGGGACCAAGGGTGTATGTAAAGGGGTGCCTTTGCAAGGACAAAGTCCACCCCTTCATGAGAGATATGTATGAGGGAGGAGATAGTGGGAGAAATCATCTGAATGATGTGAGAGGAAGAGGAGAGAAAAGGAAATTCTTGGGAGCAATGGGCAAGGCTAGAGGAAGGAAGAAGAGATTTATAATGGCTACTGCAATGAGTGAGAGAGTGAGCCAGTTAGGGGGGTGTAACAATTAATTTACTGCAATGAGGGCCCAGCTGAAGTCATGTAACATAAATTTGTAGTGGACCCAGTTAGTACAATTTTGTGACTTTCTGCAGCTCCAGGCAGCAGCTCATGAATAGGAATGAAGGTAGAGGCTGGTAAGAGTAATCCCAGACTGGATTCCGTAAGGCATGATTGTCAATAGCACAAAGAGGTAAGGGATTCCAGTAGAGACAGTGTAAAGTTGAATGACTCACCAAAGGGTCAACATAGGAAAGAGATGAGAGCATAGCCAGGGTAGTGTTGATGGCCTAGAAAAGAACTGAGGAATGAAGGGATTGGATGTCCCAATAAGAAGTAAGAGTAAGGTTAGAGATCATAAGGCAGAGGTAAAGATGGAAAGGTTATGAACAGATAAAGGAATTTCAGAGTTCATGAACATGAAAGTGGAACACTTGTGGAGGATGGATGGCAAGACCAATAGTATGACCATTTCTGTTTGGAACTAAGGTAGAGGAGTAGGTCATGAGAACTGCCTAAGCTGAGGAACTGGGAGGTGAGGGTACGTGGGGGAGTATCAGTATGTATGCTGAAGTGCCCTAGCAAAAGAGGAAAAATAGAAAGATGGACTGAGCCAAGAAGTGAAGTTATTGGGGAAGGAATGTCCTGGGGGTCCTGGGGGAAAATGGCCACTGGGATCTGTACTGAGTGACCTTTGTGAACAGCAGGAACCTCAAAATAGACATTACCGAGTCAAAATGGTAAAGGGCGAGTCCGGAAATGTCAATGAGGAGCAAGGAGTATTTCAGCTCCTCCACCAACCACCAGTGAGTGGAGGAGGGTATGAGGGAAAGAGCAGCCAGTGCTGGAAAAGGGGACCAGGGATGCTGGGACATCACAAGGAAGTTGGGTCTCAGGGAGAGCTAGAAGATGGAGGGAGGTAGAAAGGAAAAGGTTTAAGAGGAAAGAGAGTTTGTTGATGATGAAGCAAGAATAATGTAAGGGGTGGGAAAATCTGGCTCGGAATTCGGAGGGAAGGGTTGAGGAGGGTAGGAGCAAGAAAATGGACAGTTGGGAATAGGAAGCAGCATTGGAACTGGGGTTTAGCATCACTGGGAGAGTATGAGGGAGTGGGAGCATGGTTAAGCATTGAGGAGTGAGTCCAGAAGTGTACTTGTGACTGGAGTGAGGTCCCTGGAGGAAGGCAGATGGTTAAACAGCCTAAAGTGTCCCTTGAGGTCCAACCTTGTGGACCTCAGGTGCTGATGTGGTGTCCCACAAGGCCTGTCTCCAGAGGCAAGCAGGTGTAGTTGGAACAGCCCAGCCAGGAGGCAGGATATGGCAGTGGAAGGTGGGTCTGGTCCAAGGAAAGCAGCTTGACCCTGCTGGAGGCCTGAAGCCCAAAGGCTAGAGGCCTCGATCAGAGATTTCTACTGCCCTCTTGAAGGCCAGGAGACAAGTGGCGCAGATCCTGGTTGATGCAGAGACTATTGGAGGGAGGTCCTTAAATAAGGAGGCATGGAGGCAGGTGGGCTTTGATTCAGAGCTGCTGCAGAGTTCTCTGGCTAAAGACGTCCAGGGATGCACATAGTAGGCAATTAATAAGTGTTTATTGAATTCAGTTCAATCCTTGGACTCCTGAAATGTCAGACCTAGAAGGAATCCATAAAAATATAAAGTGCTGAAAGTTAGAGCTAGAAATGCCTTTAGAGCATGCAAATTCAAACCTGGAAGGGACCTCAGAGCATAGAATGTCAGAGTCAGAGCACAGATTAGGGGTTGGGGGCAGGGGAGATGGGGCAGATCTTAGAATATAGAATGTCAGAGCTGGGAGGAGCCTTAGAACAGGGAATGTCAGAGCTGGGAGGGGCCAGTTCCCAGCTTGGACATTCCCTATTCTGAAATCTCTTCTAGCTCTGACAGCCTCTATTCTAAGACCCTGTTCTGTACTGACATTCCATGTTCTAAGATCCTTCCCAAACATAAAGTTTGATGACTCTTCTGCTTTGCTGAGTCAAACCAATGATTCATCAGTGGCTTCTATATTAAATACAATGGACTCTGTTGACCATGTCAAGGTCTATGTCTCATACTCTTTTCCTTTCTTTATGTGCTCCCCACCCTCCATATTCCTCAGGACACTCATTCAGCAGGTAAGAATTTACCCCACTCTCTCTTGATTTCTCTCTCACCCTATTTGAGAGTATGAAAGACTAAGTGATGTTGATCCTCTTTCTTTTCTAGAAGAAAACCATAAAGCACATATTGGTGGGACCCAAGGTCCCACAGCTGCCCAGTGGCAAAGACAGGATTGACACCAAGATGTATTGGCTTCAATTTTTTTTTTGGTGAACTAGGACTCCTCCCTCACTAAAGTTCTGGGTTTTGGGAAAAGAAGACCTAAGTTCAAATCCAGCCTCAGACATTTCCTAGCTATATGACCCTAGGCAACTCACTTAACCTCTGCCTGCCTCATCTATAAAATGAGTTTTCTCATCTATAAAATGGAAATGACAATAGCACCTACCTCTCAGATTATTGTGAAGATCAAACAAGTTAACAAATGAGTTTGCAAACCTTAAAGTGATATGTAAATGCTAGCTATTATTGTTACAAACATTACTTTGTGCCATCAGAGATGTTAAATGAGTTTCATCGTGAATAAATTTAAAGTGACCTTGACAAATAAAGGGCCCCAGTTCTACATGGAAACTGACCAGAGAGGGTAGCCCTGGGCAATATTCAGGAGGAGTGAAGGACCCAGAAATGGTCAACCTGGGTTCTTGTCCCCACCTTCCATTACCTAGCTGTGTGACCTTGTCCACTCACCTCCTGTCTCTGAAGCTCAGCTTGCTCATCTATGTCAGGAATAATATCCTTCCCACCCAGGACTGTGGTGATGGTCCCCTGAGATAATGAATTTGAAAATACTAAAAGCAAACAAACAAACAAACAAACCCTAAAGAATGATTTAGGTGTGAGGAGCTGTTATTCCACAATGCCAGAAATCCTGGATTAAAAGGAGGGAAAACTACATCAATGATTTATTTTTTCTTTGTTGTTATTTAATTGTTTTCAATCATGTCCAACTCTTCATGACCCCATTTGGGTTTCTTTTGGCAGAGATACTAGACTGATTTGCCACTTCCTTCTCCAGCTCATTTTACAGATGAGATAACTGAGGCAAACAGGGTGGAGTGACTTGCCCAGGGTCACACAGCTAGTAAGTGTCTGAAATCAGATTTGAACTCAGGAAGATGAGTCTTCCAGACTCCAAGCCAAACTCTCTATCCACTGTGCTACCTAGCTGTCTACAGGACAGTAAAGAAGATTTGTGACTTATTTTTCTCCTTCTACATTGTCTGATTTGGGAGTTGAACCTGCTGAATAGTTCATAAGTCTCAACAGTCTGAGATTGTATGAATAGTCATACACACACACACACACACACACACACACACACATCACCTCTTTATTTCTTTCTACCGATTTCTTTTGGTTTTATATCACTCTCCCCTCCCCTTGGACAGCTAGGTGGCACATTGGATAGAATGCCAGGCCTGGAGCCAGGAGGACTTGAATTCAAATGCGGCCTCAGACCCTTGCTAGCTATGTGACACTGGCCAAGTGACTTCACCCTTTGGCCTCAGTTTTCTCATCTGTAAAATGAGCCGGAGAAAGAAATGACAAAGCACTCCAGTATCTTTGCCAAGAGAAACCCCAAATGGGGTCATGGAGAGTCAGACATAACTGAAAAATGACTAACAACAACTCACCTCCCCAGTAGCCATCCTCAGAAGCAAAGATGGAAAAAAAGACCGCCATAAAGCAGTTTAACCAAACCAGTCAGCGTGCCACACAGCATGTTACAATGAGGAAGGCATCTAATTTGAGTAGGAGAAACTGGGTTCAAATTCTGCTTTGGTCTTTCACACACTTGTGTAATCTTGGACAAATCACTTAATCTTTCTGGCCCTCAGTTTTCTCATCTGTAAAATAAGCAGAATTAGATGACCTCTCAGGCCCTTTCTAAGTCTAGAACTGTGAGCCTATGATTCTATGACAGTATATGCAGTAGTCTGCACCCCTGGGCTCCACCTCTGCAAAAGACAGAGAGGTAGAGAGTGAAAGAGGGGAATTTTCTCAGTTCTTCTTGCAGGGCAAGGATCAGCTGCTTCAACAATTTATTCTTTTAAAAGCTTCAGTCCCAGTGGAGGAGATCCTGTGTGTGCAGTGTCCTGAGATGCTCAGAAGAAAGTATGCAAGTGAAAAAGTTCTCTGTCTCTGTCTGTCTGTCCCTCCCTCCTCTCTCTCTCCCAATTCATTCTTTTTCTTCCTCTCTCTTCTCCTCTTCTGTCTTTTCCCATTCTCTCTCTGTCTCCCTCTTTATATTTCTGATTGTTTCTCTATGCATCTCTTTCTGTCTCTGTCTTTATCTCTGTCTCTCTGTCTCTTTGTCTCTGTCTCTGTCATCTCTCTGTCTCTCTGTTTCCTTGTCTCTCTCTGTCTGTCTCTGTCTCTGTCTCTCTGTCTGTCTGTCTGTCTTTGTCTCTGCCCCTGTCTCTCTGTCTTTGTCTGTCTGCCTGTCTCTTTCTGTCTCTTTGTCATCTCTGTCTCTCTGTCTCTCTATCTATCTCTCTGTCTCTGTGTGTCTCTCTCTGTCTCTCTCCCTCTCTCCCTACCTCCCTTTCTGTCTGTCTCTGTCTATATGTCTGTCTCTGTATCCCTCCTCTCTGTCTGTCTCTCCCCTTCCTTCTCTCTCCTCTCTCTTTCTCTCACTCACTCTGCCCTACTCTTGCTTTCCTTCCTAAAAGCTGAAAGTTTCCTATTTGTTTTTCAAACATATGTTTTATTCTTTGGGGTTTGGGGGAAGGGGAAGGACTGGCAAAGGTAATCAGTTTTCGGACTTAAGATAAAAAATAGCAGGAAAGGGTCGACTCGACTCCTTATAATTAATGGGGCAGCTTGTAATAGGATTCTCCAGCCTCCGGCACTCCCCGGGCACACCTTTTTACATAAGATATTGCCCACGATGGAGTGGCAGGGCTTTGATTTATGGGGTTCCCTGTTCCAGAAAGCCTCTCCTGGGGTTGCCCAACCAGCAGAATTTATCAGGGACCTTGGAAACAAAGCAGAGAGACTTCCCGTGGCATTTTGGTAGCATTTACAAACCCCTACCACCAGGGAAGAGAGAGAACAGCGGGGCAGGGCCAGCACCAGGGAGCTGGTCTCAGGCCAGGGAGCTCTCCCAGTCACTGCAGCTCTGCTCCGAAGGACGAAGACCAGGGCCAGCAACAAGGAGGTGCATGCTTGGAAGAGGGAGGAAGCTCAAGCCAAATTTGTCCTCCTCTAGATGCAGGGAACATCAGAGCTGGGAGCACCCTTAGAACATAACGTGTCACACCTGGGAAGGGCCTTAGAACATGCAATGTAAGAACTGGCAGGGGCCTTAGAGCAGGGAATGTCAGGGCTGGGAGGGGCCTTAGAACAGGGAATGTCAGGGCTGGGAGGGGCCTTAGGACAGGGAATGTCAGGGCTGGGAGGGACTTTAGGACAGGAAATGTCAGGGCTGGGAGGGGCCTTAGAACAGGGAATGTCAGGGCTGGGAGGGGCCTTAGGACAGGGAATGTCAGGGCTGGGAGGGGCCTTAGAACAGGGAATGTCAGGGCTGGGAGGGGCCTTAGAACAGGGAATGTCAGAGCTGGGAGGGGCCTTAGAACGGGGAATGTCAGAGCTGGGAGGGGCCTTAGAACGGGGAATGTCAGAGCTGGGAAGCCCTTTCCTAAAAAAAATTTTAAGGATATTTGCCTACTTGGTGATCCTCACCTGTAACCTCCAGCTCCCATCTCCAGGGCTTTGCACTAGCCGTATCTCATGACTGGAATGTCCCCCTACCCCATCTCTTTGAATTCTTCATAACTTCGTAACTCCTAGCTCATTTAAAATGCCATCCCTATGAGGCTGTTCCCAACCCTTCCCACTGCCCCTCACCCCCAACCCTCCCCTCTGAGGTTACCTTCCTCCACACCTTTTGGGCTCCTATTCACGTACCTCATGTCTGCCTGGTTAGAAATGCAGTGCTTTGAGCACCAGGACCAGCTTTCCCTTTTCTTTGTGTCCCCAGCACTTAGTGAAGTACTTGGCAAAGAGTAAGCACTTAATAAACGGCTGTTGATTGATTAAATATCAGAAAGGGCAGGACCATTGGGACACACAACACAGGACGCCAGAGCCGATCCTCCTGTGGGATCTTCCTGTGACGCTAATCCTGATGGCATTCTCAGTTTGACAGAGGAGAAAACTGAGGCCCAGAGAGAGGAAGGGACTTGGCCAAGGTCACGCAAGGACAGAGCCAGAACAGAGTTCCTACTCTATCACACGAGGAAGTCACTAGGTCTCCATTTTCTTAGACCAGGCTCAGAGGGTCACAGGAAGCACTTGGGATAATAAGTTTGGATCTGGAAGGGGTCTCAGAGCTCACCCATTTTAACCTCTTGATCACACAAATGAGGAAACTGATCCCCACTGTCTTCACATGCTTGGATCAGGAAAATGGAATCTCCCTGCGGGCAGGCACATTTTACTTTTTATTTTCATTCCCCAGAACAGGATTCAAATCTGTCAGGTGCTTAATTAATGCTTGCTCACAGATTTAGAAACGTAAGGGACATGAGAGATCACCGAGTCCTGGCGCCCTCCCCCTCATTTTATGGATGCAGAACTGGAAGCCTGCCTAGTATTCAGGGAGAGAACCAGGATTTGAACCCCATCCTCTGCCTGCCAAAGTCAGGATTCTTTCCCATTTACCACATTGTTGCTCACCTCTAAGTGAAGGATAAAGGATTGCTGGAAGCAGGAGTGTTCAATATCAAGAGAATGGAAGGGGAGGGAGGAAATAAGCATTTATTAAGCACCTACTATGTGCTGCATATAAAGTGCGAAACACTTTACAACTATTATCTCATTTGATCCTCACAACCCACTGAGATAGATACTAATATGATCCTCATTTTACAGTTAAGGAAACTGAGTCAGGCACAGGTTAAGTGACTTGCCCAGGGTCACATAGCTAGGAAGTATCTAAGGCTGGTTTTTGAACTCAGGTCTTCCTGACTAGACTGTGGTTGGCTCTGCCCCAAGCTCACTGTTTGACCTTGGGCAAGGTCGCTCATTCAATCAAAGAAACCTACTAAATGCCTACACTGGTCTTCATCTTCCATTTCTATGGCACTGATTGTTGTCCAGTCATTTCAGTCATGGCCAACTCTTCATGACCCTATCTGGGGTTTTCTTGGTAAAGATACTGGAGTGGTTTGCCATTTCCTTCTCCAGCTCATTTTACAGATGGGCAAACTGAGGCAAACAGGGTGAAGTTGCCCAAGGTCCCACAACTTAGGTCTTCCTGACTCTTGGCCCTGTGCTTTATCCACTGTGCCACCTAGCTGCCCTCCCCATGCCAACCCAATGGGTTAGAGAATGTAGATATTATCCCCACTTTACAGATGGTCATACTGAATCTTGGAGAAGTTCAATGATCTGCCCAAGGTCACACAACTGGTGTCAGAGTCAAAAAACCAGAGTGACTTGTCTGGGTCATATAATCACTAAGTGTGAGAGGCAGGACTAGAACTCAGGTCTTCCTGACTTGGAAAACAGTTCTCTACCCACCATACCATACCTTCTCTCTTATGTGAAGAGATTTTATTAATAGGAATAAAATAGAGGTCTCGTGCCATTGTGGGAGTCACCTAGGAACCAGCAGTGACTCCAGAACCTGAGAGACAGAACACAGGAGGTCTGCACCCCAGATATGGAGGAGATATCTAGGGAGAAAGAGAAGAGGAAGAAGATCCACATCTAACCTCCTTCTGCTCCAGCCATCCACCCAACAGGAGGCTTCCCTTCACTCGTCAAGGTGATGGCATTTTGGATGACAAGCCAGCCACGCCTGATGGAGCCAGAGTCTGCATCAATGGGTCTGATGGGCCAGTTGCTACACCCTTTATGTGCCCAGGCTTATGAATAGGCAGCCCCAGAAGTGGAGATGAGTGAATTCACAGCCTTCTGGCTCTAGGAAACAGGTGAGGGAATGCCTGCTGCTTATTTTAATTCCCTTTTATTTACCTTCTATTCTATTTTAAGAAAATGTCCTTTGACTTGCTGTGTTATCACGTGTCTGGTTCTGGCTGGTCGAAGAGGGAAGATTCAGGAGAAAATGGGAGCTTGTGAGCAGTGGCTTTGAACAGATGATAAACCCAAACAGGATGTAAGAATATGAGTATAGCAACAGGCATGCTCTGTATGGGGAGAAAGAGACACACAGAGAGACAGAGATAGAGATAGACAGACAGAGAAAGAGAGAGTAGACAGACAGACAGATAGACAGAAATAGAGAGACAGAGACAGACAGAGAAAGAGAGAGGAGAGACAGAGATAGAGAAATTGGAGAGAGACAAAGAGATAGAGGCAGAGATGGAGAGAGAGAGAGAGAGGGAGGGAGAGAGGGAGGGAGAGAGAGACAGAGAGAGAGGGCGGGGGGAGATTATTGCTATTCTCCATTTTGAATCTATGAAAACAAAAAATCCAGAGAGGATTAAGAAGCCTGTCAATAGCTCAATGGCAAACAAGAAGAATGACCCGGACACCCTGGTCTGCTGACAGTCCATATCATACATAGTCCAAGGGAGTAGTCATCCATCTTGAATAGACATCATCTTCTCAAGACTGCCTTCTTTGGAGCAGGGAGGTATCATCATTCCCATTATAAATAGACTTAACCCCCTTAGTGACATCATCATCATCATAACTAACATTTATATAGCACCTACTATGTGCCAGGCACTGCGCTGAGCACTTTACAATTATTATCTCACTCAACCCTCATAACAACCCTGAGAGGTAGGCACTATTATTATCCCCATTTTACAGTTGAAGAAACGGGCTAACAAAGGTAAAGTGACTTGCCCAAGGTCACACATCTAAGAACATGCTGAGGTCATATTTGAACTCAGGCCCAGTGCTCTCTGTCCACTACACCACGTAGGCATCTTGTTCACCTGCTCCATATTGCATTCATTCCTTAGCCCCTTCACTTCTCACCCAGCTGTGCTCCTCTGGATTTCTCCATCCTGCCCCAGGAACCTCTTCATCCTGTAGGATCACACCAGTCCTGGACAAAACTCTCTGATGCTGTGGCTTCTCCCTTCCTCTGATTAGAAGGTATAGACCTCTTCTCCCAGAAGCTTCATTTAAAGAGGGAGCCCAGGTCAGCCGTCTCTTCCTTTCCCTTCCCACTGTAGCCCTCTGGATTTCTCCATCATGCCCCCACATCTTGTTTCCTTTTGTATGTTGTCTCGCCCCTCCCCATCAGACTGTCAGCTCCTTACAGACAGGAACTGTCTTTCATCTTTCTTTGTTTCTCTAGCATTTAGCACAGTACCTGGCATATAGTAGGTGCTTAATAAGTGTTTATTGACTGACTACTGTCTTAGCCACCTCTCAGAATGGAATTAAGTAAAATAGGAGACTATTTTAATAAAGACTATTTTAATAAAATATAAATAATAAATAAATAATAATAAAAATAACTAATTTTTAATAAAGACTATTTTAAACTATTTTATAAAGTCAAGAGGGTGGAGTGGGGAGGAAGAAAATGAGTCAGGGGTGAGGAAGAAAGAAAAAGCCTCTCTGCTCCCTACATCCCCAATCAGCAAGATAACCTCCCCCTCTTCAGAATCTGCAAAATAACCCTATAGTAAGTTTGCAGGCAGCCCTGCATGACAGAAGCTACTGCATCTTCTAAGATTATGCTACACACACACACACACACACACACACACACACACACACACACACACACCCCCTTCATCTGGGTTTCACACAGAACTAGCTTCCAGCAAACACCTGCAGCCAGGAGGAGGGATCACTAGACACCTTAAGAAACATAGGCGCACAATAACACACACTCAACTCTAATATACTAAACTCTACATGCATTCACAGCAACACACACAAGCCCAGCTCTAGGCGTGCACACATTCATAAATGCAGATAGCAACTCATCTGTTTCTCCTGGGCATATGAGCAGGGAGATCTACAAACATATGTGTATATGTTTATTCAAATGTATTCATTTATAAAACAAAACACCAGATATTAAGAGATAGGTAGAGAAGAGGTGATAGTCCCATTGCACTTTGCCTTGATCATACTCTATTGGGGGGGAGGGAGGATACCAATGGAGTACATTGGCTGCCCACCCATCATCCTTTGCTCTTACCACTGGATTACCTTCCTTTCCTTGCCATCATATAATTCCTTCATGCCACCCTTCACTCCTGTTCTTCTCAAGAGTTCGTCATTGCTTATCGGTTGCAGCCTGTTCACACCCACCCTGTACCTCTCCGTTGCCCTGTGAGAGATGTTCATCTTTACTTCCTCAAAGGCAGTGGTGCTTATCATCTCCATCATATAGAAACATTAGTAAAACATTAGTATTGAAAATATAGGTCTTTTTTGTTGTGGGAAGCTTGGGGTCAGCGGCACTTTGCAATTTCCTTTTTTTCCTTCCACTTAATAGTATTTTATTTTTCCAATTACACGCAGAGATAGTTTCTAACATTCACTTTTGTGATTTTAAGTTCCAAATTTTGTTCCTCCCCACCTCCTCTCCTCCCTCCCCAAGATGGCATACAATCTTATATAGTCTATACATGTACAAATATATTAACCATATTCCTACATTACTTCAGTTGTACAATTTCCTGAAAGCAATTTAGCCCACTTTTTCCTCCTACCTGTCAGTTCTGAACCCCAGCTCATCATATATCTATACTATCCCAGATATACATACTATGAAGCTCCACGGCATGTCCATTCAGATGCTTGGTGAAATCTCGGCAACTGACATTCTTCATCCACTTGGTCTTTCCTGTGTGGATGGACAAGCCAAACTCTTTGGGGGGGGATTACAGCTCTCTTCCAGGAGTGTCACTGAGCTCTTCATATATGTGTCTTGTCTCTTCAGTTCAGCTGTGAGTAGGGAGCAGAAGAGAGGAAGGGACCAGACCTGAGAGGTCATGCTAACTGGGCATACGTATGATCATTAATTTAGAAGGGACCTTGGAGGTGGTCTAATGCAACCCCTCATTTCAGACAGAGAAATGAGTGACTTCCCAAGATCACACAGTTATTGAGAGACAGAGCAAGGATTGGAACCCAAATCTTCTGACTCCAAAACCCCCAAGTGTACTTTTCCACTAACCATGTTGTGTCAGTCATTGGCTTCTCTTTCCACTCATCCTCCCATGCTTTGGGGTGGGGGAAAGAAACAAAGGTTCTGTGCCCCCTCCTTCCTTTGGCACTCCATGTTAGCAGCTGGTCCAGACCAGAGGTATCCAGCTGTGTTTATCCTGCCCTGAAGAATTGATAGGGAAGGGAAGCAGGTAAATGAGAGGAGAGGTTTGGCCCTAAGCACATTTTGTGTTGGGCAGATCCATTGAGTACCAGGGATGTGAGCTGGGGCTGGGACTGGGGCTGGGGTGGAGGAGGAATCAAGATATGCTTGTTTCTATCCTTCTGGCCTTAGGCTTCCCAACCAATGCCAGCTGTGCCTTTCACCTGGACTCCCAGTGAAATTTGGTCTCCTATTGTTTCCAGTGGGAATTTCAGGCCTGAGGCACCTGGCTTGACTTGTTTATAGAATCTGTCACCCCACTCCCCTCCTCAGCTGTCTCCTCTTTAAGGAGGCTATATTCTAATTTCAGAACTAACACTCTCATTTCCAGGAGATACCCAGGACTTCAGCCCAGAGGTCATGGGGACATCCTGTACCTGGGGTTCCTGCTGATATGGTAACTGGATAGTACAAGAATATCGGAAATATTGATATTAGAGGGATGAGTCATAGCACCAGCAAGGTGGGCTGTGGAGTGAGGGATCCAGAAATATGGGCCATTGGCAACCTCCCATCCCCCAGAGAGGGCATATAAGCCCCTGTAGGGTGGGACTGGGAGTGACCATTGAGGGGGAATCCCCACCAGTGACAGGGAAACAGACCTTTTTAATTTCAAGTATGTTTTGGAAACTCTCATGCTGGTATTATTGCAGGTATATCCAGATACGTTTTTGTGTGCATAGATTTGTACATGCTTGAATATGTGTATATATATGTATAAGTGCTCTCTCTCTCTCTCTCTCTCTATATATATATATATACACATGTACATACATGTATATACATATATAGTATATATATATATATAATGAGAGAGTATGTATACACACATTTGTTGTTGTTGAGTCATTTCAGTCATGACCCCATTTGGGGTTTTCTTGGCAAAGATACCAGAGTGGTTTGCTATTTCCTTCTCCAGCTCATTCTGCAGAAGAGGAAACTGAGGCAAACAGGATGAAGTGATTTGCCCAAGGTCACACAACTAGAAAGTATCTGATTTGAACTCAGGTCTTCCTGATTCCAGGCCTGGCTCTTTATCTACTATGCCACCTAGCTGCCCACATACATGCATATGTTTGCATGTATATATTTGTGTCCATAATAATTTTTAAATCTATATTTGAAGAATTTCAGAGTTTGAAGAACCTCAGAGTCTATGTAATTTAATCTGTAGCTGAAAACAAAATCCTTCCACCACATCTCTGGGAAGTGGTCATTTTGGCCTTGCTTGAAAACCTCTGATGAAGGGGGAGCACCCCACCCCCGAGGCCATCCACCTTACTTGTTAGGAAGCTTGCCCTCACATGAAGCTTAAATTTTTCACCACAGGACTTCCCCCTGTTACTCCTAGTTGTTCCCTCCAGGGCTAAGCAGAATAAGGTTACCCCCTCTTCCATGGGAGTCCCTTCAAGTGCTTGAAGACAGTCATCATATCTCCCTTTGATCTTCTATCCTCCAGGCAAAACATGCCCAGTGCCTTCAACCAATCCACATTTGATGTAGACTCAAGGGCCTTCAATATCCCGCATGCTCTCCAGCTTATCCATATCTTGTTGAAACCCAGAATTGAACACAGAACTCCAGATTGACAAAAGCCTTGAATGCCAGAGTCAAAGATTTGCTTCTGTGGGTATCTGGTAAGCAAAGGGGAACCACTAAGCTTTTGAAGGACAAGGGCAGTAGCATCATTAGGTAAGTAAGTGATGGATAAGGTGGTACCAACTGTCCTTGATTAATTCAAATTATCAGGCCCAGATAAAGGACTTGGCCAAGTACTGACAAAAAGGGTAGCTAGGATTGTTGCACCAATAACAATCATGGAGAGTAGGAAAGGTACTCTGGGATTTGTTTAGTCATTTTCAGTCATGGCCAACTCTTTGTGACCTCATTTTCTTGGCAAAGATACTAGAGTGGCTTGCCCTTTCCTTCTCCAGGTCATTTTACAGATTAGGAAACTGAGGCAAGTGGGGTTAAGTGATTTGTCCAAGGTCACATAGCTAGTAAGTGTCTGAGGCTGGATTTGAACTCAGGTCTTCCTGTCTCCTGGCCCAAGCTCTACACATTATAGCACCACC
Organism: Vombatus ursinus; assembly: GCF_900497805.2. Classification (NCBI taxonomy): domain Eukaryota; kingdom Metazoa; phylum Chordata; class Mammalia; order Diprotodontia; family Vombatidae; genus Vombatus; species Vombatus ursinus. The sequence continues at coordinate 1,559,725 of NW_020941065.1, read as the reverse complement.
TAGCTGCCTCTCATTGGGAATAGAGAAAGCTAAACATTGCCCTGATTTTCCAAAAGATGGGAAAGAATGAAGTCTATATGCTACAATAAATTTAGCTTCAATTCTCGCCATAATTTTAGGTTATATTATCTGAGAAATGGCCAGAGAACACCTGGAGCAAGAAGCAGTCATGACAGAGAACCACCATGGCATTACCAAGAATAGGGCATGTAGGGCTGATTTTATTTCTTTTTCTGGCAGGAATACTAGACAGAGATAAAGAATGTTGTAAGATGATACTTTTCCTAGACTTTTAGCAAAGTATTTGACAAAAATTCTCATATTATTCTTGTAGACAAAATGAAGAGATTTGGGCTAATTAAAGATATAATCAGGTGGATTTGTAATTGGTTACATAGTTGGACCCAAAGAATCACAATAAAAGATTCAACAACAGCTTCAAAGAAAGTCCCTAGTGGAGCGTGCCAGGGATCTGTCTATGGTGCTATTCTGTCAGTGACTTGGATAAAGGCATACATGCACAGAATTCTAGTTTCCTCCAAAGCTCAGCTCAAACATTACCTCCTACGGGAACCTTTTCCTGCTTCTTCCAGCTGCTAATACCTCCTGTCCAAAATTACCTTGTATTTATTATGTATTGCATATATTTATATATAGCAGCTAGGAGGCACAGCACTGGACCTGAGTCAGGAAGACGACTTCAAACACAGCCTCAGATACTCACCAGCTGTGTCGCCCTAAGCCAGTCATTCAATCTCAATCTGATTTAGTTTCCTTACCTATAAAATGGGGATAATAACAGCATCTACTTCCCAGGACTGTTCTGATGATAAAATCAAATATTTATAAAGCACTTTGCAAACCTTAAGGCACTACATAAATGCTAGTTATCATCACCACCACCATCATCATCATCATTTGCACATTTATATACCTATAGGATGTAATAGATTGTAAGCTCTTTGAGGTCAGTTTTGTCTCCCCAGCCCCCAGCACACTACCTGGCAAATAGTAGGGGCAGTTATGTGTCAAATTAGATAGAACAGTGGTCTTGGAACCCATCTTCTTGAGTTCAAATATAGCCTCAGACACTTACTAAATGTGTGACCCTGGGTGAGTCACTTCACCCTGTTTGCCTCTGTTCTTCACCTATAAATTGAGCTGGAGAAGGAAATGGCAAACTACTCCAGTCTTTTTGCCAAGAAAACCCCAAAATGAGGTCACAAACAGTTAGACATAATGACTGAATAGCAGCAATAAATGTTTGTTGATTGGTTGATTATCAAATTTGTACACGAAATGAGACTAGGAAGCAGTTAACACACTGGGGCAAAGAGTAAAAGTCCAAAAAGATCTTGGCATTTTAGAACATTGGATCAAATCTAATAGATGGAATTCAATAGGAATAAAGGGAAGGGAAGGGAATAAACATTTATTAGTCAGCTACTGTAGTCAGGTGCTGTACTAAGCACCTTACAAATATTATGTCATTTTGATCCTGATAACAACCCTGGGAGGTAGGTGCTATTATAATACCCACTTTGCAGTTGTTAAAACTGAGTCAGACAGAGGTTAAATGACCTGCCCAGAATTACTCAGTTAGGAAGTGGTTGCAGTCAGATAGGAACCCAAATGTTTCTAACTCCAGGCCAGACAACACTCTATCCACAGTACTACTTTACTTATTGTTGCTAGGCAGCTAAGTGCTGCCGTGGATACAGTTGCTGGGCTTACAATCAGAAAGACTTATCTTCGTGAGTTCAAATCCAGCCTCAAGACACTCAAGCTAAGTGACCCCAGGTAAGTCTATTTGCCTCAGTTTCCTCATCTGTAAAATGATCTGGAGAAGGAAATGGCCAACCACTCCAATATATTTGCCAAGAAACCTAAACAGGGTCACAAAGAATCAGACACAACTGAACCACAATACCCTCAGGTTCAAAAAAATCAATTTCACAAGGATGAAGAGAATCTAATGTCGCTAAGGAATAGTTAAAAAAATACAATGATCTTGAGGGTTTTTTTTAATGCAGTGAGTTCAATGTAAGAGTTCCATCATGTATGATGGAACTTTCGGTTTACATTCAGAATGGACGGAAGAGACATCCCACTGCATTTTGCCCTGGTAAGAATACATCTAGGGCACTGTGGTCAGTCCTATGTGCCACAGTTTGAGAAGGATGAATGATAAACTGGATGGCATCTACAATACGGGAGTCCTCTTGTTCTCCTTGGTCCCAGAGAGCAGAACTAGAAGAAATGGGAGGGGTGGGGGGTACACAGAAGAGCGTTTCTGCTCAATGTCAAAAAAATCTTCCTCACAATCAGAAGTGAAAGGAGCAGCCTCTGGGGGTGACTCATTAGAGAGAGTTAGACACAATGACTGAAAAATTTGTAAAGCACTTTGCAAACTTTAAAGCACTATATAAATGCTAGTTATCATCATCACCACCATCATCGTCATCATTTGCGTATTTCTATACCTATAGGATGTAATAGGTATTACGTCCCTCATTAGAGAAAGTTAAGGCTAGGTCAAAGAGTAGGTGCTTAACAAATGTTTATTGATTGATTGGACAAATGACTGCCTGTCAGGATGGTCATAAAGTGGCTCAATCGGGCCTGGGTAAAACTAGAAGGCCTCTGAAATCCCTTCTAACTCTGAGTTTCAGGGATTCTGAGATTCTCATGCCTTAGGTGCAGGGTCAGGTACAGTAGAGATTTGTAAAATTAAATTGAATTAATTCCTTCTCCTGAATATGTTTCTCTCTTTTCTCCCACCCTAGGGTCCTGACCCTCTCTCCTCTTTCTCCTTCTTTATCCCCTTTGCTGTCTTTCTTTCTTCTACTCCCTCTCTCTGATGTCTCAGCTGGCCTAACTCTTTTCTGTTATATACAAGAAAAGGCTTAACTATAGTCAATTAAGAAACAGGATTTGGGGCTGTTCTATGGCAAACAATTCTTTTCTGGTTAACCCCAGTGAAGACCCAGCCTCTTATCTCCTGCTTCCCTGGGAACAGAGAAAAACACCAGCTGTAGATTCTCCCACAGTCTCAGCCAACAGTTTCCCTCCTAACTGTCACCTGTCCAACCTGACAAAAGATTGCCCTGATTAGAGGAGGAGAGGGAAATGAGACACTAAGAGATGAGGAGACCCCTCTGAAGGCCACTGGCACTTGAACTCATACCCAGAGCCTCATCCCAGCTTTACCATTCATGTCCTTTGTGGCCTTGGGCAAGTGTCTGCACCTCTCTGAACCTCAGTTTCTTCATCTGTAAAAAGAGGGAGTTGAATTCAATGTCCCCTAAAGTCCCTTCCAAATCTAACTCTGTGATCCTGTGGGTCTATGGGAATTGGTGTCTATGGCATCTTCCAACTCATGGTTTTTGTGATTCTGAGATTGCTCTTCAGAATAGCCCTTATGCAGAGCTCTGACTCAGCTCACTTCTCCCCACTCTCCTAGGGTTGGGGATGAGAACTAAAGCGGATGGGGGGGGGGGTCAGAGAAGATGCATACCCCAGAGAAAGAATATATTTCAATGCAGAAACCAGAAAATATTCCTCTCCATCCATCCCCCTGGGGCCATCTGCATGAAAGACACTTTGCTGCCCCCATGTGGCTCTGAGATGCTATTTTTCATAAAGCTTCCAAAAAGACCCCAGGTTTGTCTTTTCCTGAGTAGCCAAAAAAGCCAGCTCTGGGGAACATAGATGATCTCTCAGCCAGGCTGGGACCCTCTAGAACAGGCCCCTTTATACAAAGGTCATGACCATGGACTGCTTCTGACAGCCTGGTGTACAAGAAGTCCCAGGAGTCAGGGGTTCTTGCTCCATCATTAGCAATCTAGGGGACCTTGGCCAAGTGGTATTCCTCAACACAGCAAGCATTAGTTAGGCAACTACTGTGTAAGGAGCCTCACTTTTGGTGAAGGATAGACACAAACAGCCACTGCCCTCAAGAAGCTCATAGTTCTTTTCTGACCTTTCAGATGTCAGTGCTCTGGATAAGACAATCAAGAGAGGTGAACCCAGCCTGACTAGGGGACATAGAGAGGGGAAGGACAATCGTATAAAACAAGACATGGGAAGGTCAGAGAATCACAGACGGTGACTTGGAAGGGAGCTCCACGGCAATTTAGTCCTGCCAATAGAAGAAAAGAACCCCCCTCTATAAAATACCCAAAGATCAAACAATTAATCCATAAATATCTATAAATCACTTACCATGGCAAACCCAACCTCTGCCTGAAGGCCTCCAAGAAGGAGGAACCCACTCCATCTAGGGAGCTCCATGGCCATCTAGTCCAACCAAAAACAGAAAAGGACTCCCCTCTATAAAACACACAATAATCAGCCAACTCATCCACAATTATTTATTAACTACCTACTATGGCAAGTGATCATCCAATCCTCTGCCTGAAGACCTCCAAGGAGGGATTACCCACTGACCTAAAGACAGTCCATTCCACATTCCAGCTTTCATTTGGCAGGAAGCTATTCTCCCCTGAAATCAATCCAAAATTGACCTCTTTACACTTTATCAAGCAATCAGGGACTTATCAAGCACCTGCTGTGGGCCAGGCACCTGGTACTCCTAGTCCTGCCCTTTAGAACCAAAGAGAACCAGTCTACTCTCTTCTGGTTCTTCTGAAACTTGAAGGCAGTTATCACATTACGCCTGAGTTTTTCTCAAAAAATAAATCCCCTCCATTCTTTGCAGCAGTCCCTGTAGGGTATGATCTCAATGTGGTATAAAGAGTGCAGGATTTGGAGTCAGGGGTTCCCACATGCAGGTCACGTCTCCTCTACTTTCCCATCAGCAAAATGGGATCTTTGGACCAGGTAATCTTAAAGGGCTTTAACACCTAAATCCTATAATGTTCTGGTACCAAGAAGAATAAGATAAGGGGAAAGGACTATGAGAAATGTGAGAAAAGGTATATCACATTCATGGTGAGAGTATGGGTGAGGTGTTTTGACCCCATATTCATGAAGGGAAATTCTATCTGAACTGGACCATGAAGAAAAGTAGGAACTTCCACAGACAAGGGTGAGGGAGTCTATTCCAGGAGTGGGGGTTGATAAGATCAAAGGCCCAGAGATCTGAGAAATGGAGACAAGAATGGGGGACAGAGGCTAGACCAGTTTGGCCAGAAGGAGAATATAAGAAATGGGGGTTATTGAGATAAAACTGTACAGGTAGGTTGTAGCTAAACTATAGAGGATCTGAATGCCAGACTTGAGAGGATATACTTTATGGGGTGAGGGCAGCTAGGTGATGCAGCGGACAGAGTGCTGGCCCTGGAGTTAGGACGACTCATCTCCCTGAGTTCAAATCTCGCCTCAGATATTAGCTGTGTGACCCTGGGCAAGGCACTTCACTCTGTATGCCTCAGTTTCTTCATCTGCAAAATGAGCCACAGAAGGAAATAGCAAACCACTCCAGTATCTCTGCCAAGAAAACCCCAAATGGGGTCACAAAGAGACAAGACTGAAAATAATTGAAGAATCACACTTTATTAGATATACAATAGGGAGCCATTGAAGGTTTTTCAGTAAAGTAGGGACTCACTTTCCTCCTCTGTAAAATGGGGTAGTTGGACCTGATGATCTCTAAGATCTTTTCCAGTCCTGAGGTTCAAAGGTTCTACTAACTCAAATAATGAAATTTTTATTGAATATCTGCTATGACCAGGTTGATAAAAAAAATACAAGGCACATACTCACTTACAGTCTAGTTGGAGAAACCAAGAAGAAAACAGACAAGAGAAAAATATTGGGTAATATTGGGAGTAATCAGGGAAGGCTTCCAGGAGGAGTGCAGGGCTATACAAATGTCACTTTCTCCAGAGGCACTTGCTGAGAGCATCATTTCAGCACCAAGAAGTCTGATGAAGAGATTAATCCTGAAAGGAAAACACCATTTCTCAGGCCTCTCAAGGCTACCTCCCCCTCCCCTGATACCCCATGGCCTGGCTTACATACCCAGGTAGAGCCTCCCAGGTCAGGGCCACTCAGCTCCTCCCCAGCCTGGTTTGGAGGTCCCTCAGCTCAGCCCGATCAATGTTGTTCCCACCACACACGATGACCACGATGGAGCCCAGTGAGGGGCTGAGGAGGCCCTCAGCCTGGAGCCGGCCCAGGCAGCCTGAATAGATGGCAGCTAGTGCAGCCCCACAGGCTGGTTCCACCAGCATCCTCTCATCATCTGTGGCCAGCAGGAAGGACAAGGCCAGGGGTGCAGGAAGACAGGACAATGAAATAGGGAGACAGAGAGATACCAAGAGCCAGTCAGGACTCAGCACAAGGTACCACTGTGTTCTATTGGGTCCTCAATAGTTCCTTATGCCATGACCCATGCTGGTAGCTAGGCGGTGCAGTGGATACAACACCAAACCCAGAGTTAGGGAGACCTGAGTTCAAACCCTACCATGGACACTTACTAGTCATGAGACCCTGGACAAGGCAATGTCACTCTGTCGAACTCAGTTTCCTCTTCTGTAAAATGAGTGCTATTGTCACCTGCCTCCCAGGGTAGAGAGGTTACAAGGATCAAATGAGATATCATTTGGAAAGGTTGGGGAACTCATCCCCACTCAGGTATGAAGGACAAATGTGGAGAAGGCAAGACCAACCTCAAGGGGTCAAGGGACAATAGTGGAATGCCAGCTCTGGGGTGAAATTTCAGGGAAATACTTTGAGATTAGAGGGCTGTTTTCAGTGACCCTCAAGTCACAGACTTGGGTGGTCACTCAGTTTGTCTACAGGCAAGGCTAACCTTCCTACAGCACTCACCAAGGAAGCGTTCAATGGCCTCGACGGCTTCCATGTCGTCTACCACCTCCAAGATGATCTGGCACTCATGGGCACGCACCAGTGCCCGGGCAAGCACTGTCTTGGCACCCAGACATTTTGCTATGCTGGGAGGGGAAAGAAGCAGTGAATTCTAATGGGAGACCCTGGAGAAATCAAATCCCACATGTGAGAAAGACACAGCTCACAGATCATAGAAAGTGTGCCACAGTGGAAAGGGGGTTGTGTTTAATAAAGAGACCAAGGACCTGGGAGGGGGTGTTCAAAGCCCAGCTCTGCCTCTTATTAGCTGTATGACCTTAGGCAAGTCACTCAGGCCTCCACTATAAAATGAGATGGTTGGACTGGGTGGTCTCTGAGATCCCACTACTGTGGTCTTTTGAAAAGACCTAAGACATTATCTAGCTCCTTTACTGTTCTTTTGCAGATGTACATATGTAATTATGCTTAAGGATCTGGAATTGGAAGGGGTGCCAGAGGCCATCTAGTCCAACCCTCTCATTTTACAGATAAGGAAACTGAGGCCCAGAGAAGGAAAGTGATCTTCTGGGACCAACACAACCCCTTGAAAGTCAAGCAATGCCCACCTGGTAATGTCAGGCAAGGTGACAAGTCTCCCAGCCTGGATGGCTTGGTTAAAGCTGTCAGCCCCCCGGGTCTCCATGGTGATGATGGGCACATCCTGCCAGCCCACCTGCTTCATTCCTGCCACTACACCAGCCAGGAGGCCCCCACCCCCTACAGAGAGGATGATGACACCAGGCCCGGTACCCAGAGTATCCTTGAGTTCATGAATCATACTGCCATGGCCTTCCCTGGAGACAAGGGCAAGAAGAGAAAGGCCCCCATTACCACCACCCCACCAAAAGCATGCCTGATGGAGTCAGGAAGACCTGAGTTCAAATCCTGCCTCAGATATTTACTACCTATGTGACTGTAGGCAAATTGCTTTGTCTGCCTCAGTGTCTACATCTGTAAATCAGTTAGTCAATAAAAATTCATGAAGCGTCTACTATGTGCTTGATTGGGCACATATGATTAAGCATCTACTATGTGCTACCAGGCACTGTGTAAGGCATGATGCACATGTTAAAAATGGAAAGATAATCCCTGCCCTCAGGGAGCTTACAGCTCAATGGAGATAAGAATAGCACCTATCCTCAGGTGTTAGGACCAAATGTTTGTAAAGCACTTTGCAAATCTCAAAGTGCCATAAAATGTTAGTGATGATGATGATGATGATGATGATGATAAATAAAGAGCTCTAAAATGCCAGGGCTGGGAAGAATCTTGGAATATGAAATATCAGAGCTGAGAGGGACCTTAGCAATCCCTCCTCATTTAACAAAAGGAAACCTGGGACCCAGGCCCAAAGGCCATATTCATGGTCACACACGTTTGTGTCAGTCTCAAGATTAAAATCCAAGTTTCTCAGATCCCAACCCAGAGCCATTCCCTTGTCCCAACCTGTCATAGAAACATAACCTGGTGCTCAGAAGCCCAAGTTACTGGCTCTGTGCCCCAGCCCAGGTCACCCTTCCTGGGACAATTCTAATGTTGGCAGCCCACAATCAAGTTGCACAGAGAAAAAGAAGGGAGAAAAGTGTCTGAATCCCCATAATGTAATCTGAATAGTAGTGAATCAGTTTCTAATGAGAGCTGACAATAAATGCAGGGACCTAAATGTTGGAGGTTCAAGGGACAAGAGCTGGGAAAGGGGAAGGGGCTCATAGTCACCAGATCAGTGGGTGGTCAAAGGGGCGAATGCTGACCTAACCATCCATTTTGACCATCTCCTGGGCCTTCAAATTGGCTTCATCCCATATCTACAGGAAATTGGATAGAATTAATTCATGAATTAAAAGGCACTTATTAAGAATCCAAGACATAGAGAAGGGAAAAAAAGATATGGAGTGATCAGGGATTGGGGTCTTATAACCTAATCATATCATCAGTGCTAATGGGATATAGGAGAGAAAGGGGGAAAGGTAATGTCTGGGTCAGGGATTCAGATTCTAAAGATCTTAATGGAAACACTGGGGCCAGGCTGTAAGCCAGTGGTTAAAGCCACTTGGGGATTCCTATGGTCAATGGACATTGGGATTCAGGCTGTGTCCCAAATCTGCCTCTTCCCACTCCTTCTCTCCTAATTTGGATTAGACTGACTTAGAGCCCAAAACAAGTGGAAATATGTTTAGCAGCCTTTTTTTCCCACTTCTAAACCATCCTGCAATATATGAATATAATGGAGTATTACTGCACTGTAATGAACATGAAGAATCCATAGAAGTAAGAGAAAACTTCTATGAACTGATGCAGAGGGAAGTGAGCAAATCCAGGCAGACAAGGTACACAATAACAACAGATAACCAGATGGAAAGAATGACAATAAGGAAAAACCAACCACAACAAAACTGGATGAAGTTATAATGACAAATCTTAGCCTCAAGAAGATATACGGGAGTATGCTTCCTGCCTTTCTTTGCAGAGGAAGAGAACTATGGGTGTAGACAACTGCCTATAGCTGTTGGATTTGGTGCGTGCATTAGGTTTCCTGAATGGGTGTTAATTTTCCTCTTTTCCATTCTCATATTTTGTCTCCTCTTCTTTTTAAATTTTTTTTATTAATTTATTTTGAACTATCAACAATCACTTCCATAAGCTTTCGAGTTTTAAATTTTTCTCCCCCTCCCTCCCCCCCTCACTCCCCAAGACAGTGTACAATCTGATATAGGCTATACATATATATTCCTATTAAACATATTTGCACATTAGTGATGTTGTAAAGAAGAATTAGAACCAATAGGCAGAACCATCAGAAAGAGAAAACAAAACAAAACAGAAGGAAAAAATAGCAAATGGTGTGCTTTGATTGGCATTCAAACTTCATAGTTCTTTCTTTGGATATGGATAGCATTTTCCATTATGAGAACTTTGAAGATGTATTAGATCCTTGCATTGCTGAGAAGGGCTAAGTCTATCAATGTTAGTCATTGCACAACGTGGCTGTTACTGTGTACAACATTCTCCTGGTTCTGCTCACTTCACTCAGCATCAGTTCATACAATTCTTTCCAGGTTTTTCTGAAGTCCTCCTGCTCATCATTTCTTACAGCACAATAGTATTACATTCATATACTACAACTTGTTCAGCCATTCCCCAACTGATGGGCATTCCCTCAATTTCCAATTCTTTGCCACCACAGAGCTGCTATAAATATTTTTGTACATGTGGGTCCTTTTCCCATTTTTATGATCTCTTTCGGATGTAGCCCTAGAAGTGCTATGGCTGGGTCAAAAGGGATGCACATTTTTGTAACACATTTTAGCACATTTTTCCATTCTAATTTAAAAAAAAAAAGATGGCCCTCTAAGAGGAAGTGGGGAGAAATGCTAGGAAATGAGAGTGATGTAAAAACAGAGGGCTGCAGTTAGGAAGATTCGAGCTCAAATCTGGCCTCAGACACTTACAAGCTGTGTGACCCTGGGCAAGTCACTTCACCCTGTTTGCCTCAGTTTACTCATCTCTAAAATGAACTGGAGAAGGAAATGGCAAACCACTCCAGTATCTTTGCCAAGAAAACCCCAAATGGGGTCTTGAAAAATCAAACCTGACTGAAATAACTAAACAACAAACAAGAAGGACAAGAGGAAAATGTCCCCAACTTTTTTGTAAAAATGGGCTGGAACCACCCTTACTAAAAACTGGCAAACGTTTTGTTTGTTTGCTCAAGAAATATTTATTCAACACATACTCAGCCCTGTTCAAGGCTCTGTAGACAAAATAGAAGGCTTCATGGTATAGTGGGGACAGAACTGGATATGAAGTCAGGAGAGGGGTGTTCTAAAACTCCCTCTGATGATTACCAGTTATGCAACCATGAGCCTAAGCTTTCTTTCTCAGACATTTAAACTTTCTAAGCCTCAGTTTCCTTATCTATAAAATGGGGATAACAATATTCTTTACATGTTAACTCTATTCAATAGAATTAATTAATTCAATGGATTAATTATCTATAGAAGTTAATTATTCAATAGGATAAAGGCAGCATGGAATGATGGATAGAGAGCCACACTTGGATTCAAGAAGATGTTAGCTCAGATCCTGCCTCTAACACTAGCTGGGCAGCCCTAGGTCACTCTCTAGGACCTATGCAACTCCCTAGGGCTCATCTACTCAGTCAACAACACCCAAACACTAAGGAAAGCACAGAACTATCTGGCTTTCTACCAATACCTGTCTGACTTTTCTCAAAGGGTGGTTGTGAGGCTCAGGCAAGATAATGTATGTGAAGCCTTGAATATAGCATCCTAGAGCTGGTTCCTGCCCTCAAGGTGCTTATAGTCAAATCAATAAGAATTTACTAAATGCCTTGAATTTATTAAACATGGGGGATACAAAGAAAAGCAAAAATGTTCCCTGCCTTCTAGGAGCTCAGTCCAATCCCAACAGTTATTTACAAAGAAGATAAAGAAACTGGACGTCATTAACAGAAGTAAAACATATTAGGGTAAGAGAATTCTAATTTTAAAGCATTAAAGACCAAGGAGAGTGTAAACTATGGGCCCCCCAGTGCACTAGTTCAGAGGACTCTTATCTTGTTCACCCCTTCAAGCATTTGGGGGGCTCTTTGATCAAAAAACCCTGCAGGTTTAAAATGATGTTAATTTACAGCCAATGACAAAGATACTGTAATTTTTCCCCTTCTAAATTAAAATATTTGAAGGGAGAACCAGACCTACAATTTCCTTGATGAAGGGACTCCCATATGAAAACTCCATCCACCATTGAAGATTGGCTACTAGTCTGCAATTTATAACCTCAGTGAGTTAACTAGGGCTTTAAGAGGTTCAGTGACTTAAGGATCATAGAGTTAGAGGTAGAGGTCATTTAGAGGAACCCCTTCATTTCATAGATGAAGAACCAGAGAAGTGAACTAAGGTCACACAACTATGAAGTGGTTGAGGCAGGATTTGAGATCAGATTTTCCTGATTCCAAATCCAGGGCACTAACCCCTGCACCACCTAACTTCAATACTCGCTCTTTTACCCATGTATTGTTTAGAAGTAAATATGATGCTGTTAGTTGTGAATTTTGTGATCTGACCCTGGCAAGAGGTCCTGGTCCAAATAAAAGAGGGGTAAGAAGAGGCCAGGGGCAGAACATGGTACAGAAAGATGCATTTTAGTTGGACTGGTTGAAGTGCTCTCCCACCAAGAGGCAGAGGGATGGACAAAATGACCTCTAGGGTCACTTGTAGCCTGAGGACCAGAGACTTGGCAAAGCTGGGAGAAAATTAACCATGGATAGGGCATGGCTTCTCCTGAAGCCCCTTGAGAAGACCTCTGCAGAATAAAAAGAGGATAGTAATAACTCTAATATTTACCTGGTCTCTGGTTGTCATGGGGCTGAAATGGTAGAAAAAAGAGAAGGAAAGCACTTTGGATTCCTTCAAATATAGAAAAGTTGGCCATCATTACAGTATTAATTAAAATGATCATATTTGTTATGGTTGTATTAATAAATGTAATTCTAAGAGAGTCATGGATAGAAAGTGGGACTTCAAGTCAGATGGGCCTGGCTTTAATTCCCATCTCTGACACATACAGACTGTGTGACCCTGGACAAGTCTTACACTGTCTCAGGACCCCGAGGTAACTCTCTAAGACTAGCAGTTACAAGGCAGGTGCACTTGCTTTGGTAGAGGGAGTTCCCTCACCAGAAGTTATTTACATTAATAAAGACACAGAGCCAATAAAATAGCATTATTATACTTCTAAGACTGAAGAGGTTGAGGAGATAACAGGTAGAAAGAGAGATCCCAGCTGCCCCCAGGCCCTCCCAACCTCCCAGTGGGCTGTGCTCTGCAGGAAGCCTTCCATTACCTTCCCCACCATCTGCACCTCAGCCCCTTCCCTCTCCAGCCTCTCAAGCAAAGTTGGGTTGGCACTCTTGGGCAACACAATGGTGGCTAGGATGCCCAGCTTTCTGGCAGCATAAGAGGCAGCCACACCTGCATTTCCCCCTGTAGAAGCAAGGAAAGGGTTAAGGGGTCATACATAGTTAGTCTGACATTTACATGTACTTAATAAGGGAGAATATGGGAGAAGAAGATGAAGGCCAAAAAGGAAGCTGCCATCTTGGTAAAGGACATTCTTTTAGAAAAAGTATGAGCATAGAAGTTAAGATGTCTTCAAAAAGGGAGCTATAGGGCCCATACATATTCAGTGTTTTGTCTCCCATATCAACCCAACACTCTGGGATCAAAGCATCACAATATCTCAGGATATAAGAGGTCTTAGACATCATTTAGTCCAATTCTTTCATTTTACAAATGAGGAATCTGAAACCCAGAGAAGCTGTGACTTGCCCAAGGTCACACAAGTAGTAAATAGAAGAACCAGGGTTTGAACCCAACTCCTCCTGTACCATATTTTCTTCCTCCGAATTTCCAACTTCTTCCTATCAGTTAATAAACATTTATTAGGCACCCACTATGTGCCAGGCATTATTATAAGCACTGGAGATACAAAAAAAGGCAAAAGATAATCCTTTTGCTCAAAAAGCTCACGGTCTAATGGGAGAGACATAACATGCAAGCAATTTTGTACAAAGAAGCTATATATAAATATATATGATTAATTGAAGATAATCAACAAAAGGAGGCATGAGGATGAACAGATAGCGAAAGGTTTCTCATAGAAGATAAGGTTTTAGTTGTAATGGCCTCATTTCTTCTTCGTAAAATATGATGCAAGAGTCTCAGGCAAGGTAGGGGGAGGGGAAGCCATGATCTATTTGAGAAGAGCTACTATGGTGAATGGGATAGTGAGTTAATTACAGAGGCATAAAAGGATTGCCTAGTAGTAGTGAGGGTCAAGGTCATTTAATATTCAAATTTAAAGAAAATTTGACATGAACTGATAGGAAACATAGTACAGTTGCATGATTTTTTTCCAACCTTCATTCAACACCACATGTGTGGGCGTAAAGACAGTGTATGTGAGGCTTGACAGGACATAATCAGTGATATGAAAAGGTAGCAAATGACTCAAGAAGAGAGTTTATTGTTGAATTAAACTAGTTCACGGAAGGGGTCTAGATAGGGAATGGAGAAGAGTATGGCTAATGTAGGAAAGGAGGGGGTACTTTTGTGGGTTATGGCAAGATTGAGGGTATGACCACCTTTATGTATGGCTGAGGTGGGGTAGAGGAGTAGGTCATGGGGGGTCAAGGTATTTGAAGGGGAAATCAAACCCTTTTTCTAAATGCCCCCCTAAATCTTTCTTAAGCTACATTAAGAGAGCCAAAGTATCCAAAGCAGGAGAGATATGATGCTCCCTCTGTAATCTTCCAAGGTCAGACCATATCAGCAGGATTTCCATTCAGTTTTGGGTGCTGTTGGATAAGACTGTTGACAGCCTATGGTGATGAAGATGATAAAACCATACCGTATGAGAATGAACTGAAGGAACTGAGAATGTTTAGCCTGAGGAAAAATAGATTTGTGCTGTGAGGGCATGATGATAGCTGTTTTCAAATATCTGAAAGTCTGTCAAGTGGAAGAGTCAATCAAAAATCAGTAAGCATTTATTAAATGATTACTATATACTAGGCACTGTTCTAAGCACTGAGGATACCAAAAAAAGGTAAAAAAAAACCCAGTCCTCATATTTTAATGGATTAGATTCATTCTACTCAGTCCTAGAATTAGGTAGAAGAGGGGAGAGAAAGTTATAGCAAGGTACATTTCCATTCAACTTAAGGAAAAACTTCCTAAGAACAAAAGTTGCTCAAAAGTAGGATGGGTTGCCTTGGGAGGTAATGATGTGCCCATAGCTAGAGGTTTTCAACATAGGTATGGATACCACTTGATAAGCATTTTGTAGAATGGATGCTTAGCTAGAGATGCATTGGATGAGATGATCTCTGAGATCCTTTCCCACTCTGACATTCTACTCTTCACTCAGTCTCCAGATTTGTTCTATACTCTTTCCTCAGACCTTTCTCCAAGAATTTTTAACCAAATAAGGAAGGGGAGTGATGACAAAAGCTAAAAAACAACTTTTCATATACATGAAATTGTAAAGTTTTCAAATCCATGAACAAAATCAATGCAGCTAGAATAAGAAGAGAAGCTATTAATTGGGAAAATCTTTACAACAAATATCTCTGATAAGGATCTGACTGCCAAGACATATAGGGAACTAACATAAATGAAACAAAACCAAGAGCCATTCTCCAGTGTTAGTGGTCAAAATATATGAATAAAGAGTTGTCAAAAGAATCACAAACTATAAACAACAACATGGATTGCTATGAATCATTTATAATAAATAAATATGAATACCACTCACCACTTTCTTACCCAAGTTCACCTTGTGATTTTCCTCTAATTTTCTTTAACTTCTCTTTCCAAATTGTCCCTGCAAATCATCGTCTCTTTCCATCAATCTCCTCTAGTGTCTCCTCCAAACCTCTCACCTCCAATCCCTTTCCACAACCTCTTCCCCTCAATCTCAACCCCAACCTGTTGTCCAAATATCCACAAACCTCTTCTTCCCCAGTTCTATTAACCTATGCCCCTGAATGAATAAGGGGGAATCTATAAAGTACTCCTTCCCACCCCCAGACTCTAGTTCTGTAGATACCATAGACACAAGAGTCCCCACTTCCTACCCACCCCTTCATTCTTAGGATACCCAGGAAGACTCAGGGATATAGGGAGGATGAGCTCACCTGAGGGACACACAAAGTGTTTGCAACCCTTCTTGGACACCTGTGGAAAGAAGAAAGGGAGAGCCAGGCACTCCTCACTTGTCAAGAAATATGTGCAGTGATATGGAAGCATGTGGAATTTACATATGAAATACCAACTTTTTCAGCCACACAAACATACACACCCATAATGGACACAAATGAATACACTGTTTTTTGTTTGTTTGGTTTTTTAACGGTAATTTTTATTTATTTTTTTGTTTTAAACATTTACTTTCACAAGATTTTGAGTTCCAAATTTTCACCTCCCTTCCTCCCTCCCCACCCACCCTCATTGATAAGGCAAGCAACTAAATATAGGTTATATATGTGCAGTTATGCAAAACACTTCCATAGTAGACATGCTGTGAAAAACTAACTCTATTTTCCTTAATCCTATTCCACCCACCCATTTATTCTGTTCTTTCTTTTGACCCTGTCCCTCCTCAGAAGCATTTGCTTCTGATTACTCCCTTTCCCAATCTGCCCTCCTCTCTATCATCCCCTACTCTCTTGTCCCCTTCCCCCCCTATTTTCCTGTAGGGTAAGACAGATTTCCACACCCAATTGAGTGTGTATGTTATTCCCTCCTTAAGTCAAATCCTATGAGAATAAGATTCACTCATTCCCTCTCACCTTCCCCGTTTCCCCTCTACTGTAAGAGCCTTTTCTTTTCTGGTTTTTTTTGTGGTATAATTTACCCCATTCTACCTCTCCCTTTCTCCTTCTCCTAGTATATTCCTCTCTCACCCCTTAATTTTTTTCTCCAGATATGACCCCTTCATTTTCAACTCACCCTGTGCCCTCTATCTATCTATCTATATCTATATATATATATATATACATATAATTTTTTCTGCTCCAACTACCCTAATACTGACAAAGGTCTCATGAGTTACAAATATCATCTTTCCATGCAGGAATGTAAACAGTTTAACCTTAATAAGTCAATTATGATTTTCTCTTTCCTGTTTACCTCTTCATGTTCCACTCGAGTCTTGTATTTGAAAATAAAATTTTCTATTCAACTCTGGTCTTTTCATCAAGAATGCTTGAAAGTCCTCTATTTCATTGAATGACCATTTTTTCCCCTGCAGGATTATACTCAGTTTTGCTGCGTAGGTGATTCTTGGTTGTAATCCTATCTCCTTTGCTCTCCAGAATATTATATTCCATGCCCTGCAGTCCCTTAATGTAGAAGCAGCTAAATCTTGTGTTATCCTGATTGTGTTTCCACAATACTTGAATTGTTTCTTTCTGACTGCTTGTAATATTTTCTCCTTGACCTGGGAACTCTGGAATTTGGCTACAATATTCCTAGGAGTTTTCCTTTGAGGATCTCTTTCAGGAGGAGATCAGGGGATTCTTTCAATTTCTATTTTGCCCTCTGGTTCTAAAATATCAGAAGAGTTTTCCTTCATAATTTCTTGAAAGATGATGTCTAGGCTCTTTTTTTGATCTTGGCTTTCAGATAGTCCAATAATTTTAAAATTCTCTCTCCTGGATCTATTTTCCAGGTCAGTTGTTTTTCCAATGACATATTTCACATTGTTTTCTAATTTTTCATTCTTTTGGATTTGTTTTACAGTGTCTGGATTTCTCATAAAGTCACTAGCTTCCAATTGCTCTATTATAATTTTTAAGGAAGTATTTTCTTCAGTAATCTTTTGGACTTCCTTTTCCATTTGGCCAGTTTTGCTTTTAAGGGCATTCTTCTCCTCATTGGCTTTGTGGACCTCTTTTGCATTTGAGTTAGGCTATTTTTTAAGGTGTTATTTTCTTCAGTATTTTTTGGGTCTCCTTTAGCAAGCTGTTGACTTGTTTTTCATGATTTTCTTGCATCACTCTCAGTTTTTCCTCTACTTCTCTTACTTGCTTCTCAAAATCCCTTTTGAGCTCTTCCAAGTCCTGGGAGTGATTCATATTTTTCTTGGAGGCTTTGGATGCAGGAGCTTTGGCTTTGTTGTCTTCTTCTGGTTGTATGTTTTGATCTTCTTTGTCACCAAAGTAGATAATATAGTCTGACTCTTTTTGCACTGCTTACTCATGATCCCGGCCAATTACTTGAGTTTTAAACTCTTTGTTAAGGTAAGAGTCTGCTTCCAATGTGAAGAGTGTACTGTCCCAAGCTTCGGGGGTTTGTATAGTTGTTTTCAGAGGTACTTCTAAGGACCTGTAAATTTTCAGTTGTTCCAAGGTGGTATGATAAGGGGCGAAGTGTTTCCTCTCCACCGCCACAACAAGCTCCACCACACCAGTGTTCCTCCTCGCCCCAGGACTGCCCCTCAGAACTATGACCCAGATCCAAGCATGGGCAAAGCAAGAGATTCCTGCCTCAGCACTAGCAAAGAGATCCCTGCAATCCCCTGAACACACTGTTTTAAAAATATATTTATATCCTTTGTTTTTATATCACCTTCCTTTTTTAATATGTCCCTTCCCACTCCCTTACCCAGGGAGCC
>NW_020941065.1:1522587-1526692 GCF_900497805.2 Vombatus ursinus | reverse complement strand
GAGTGGTTTACCATTTCCTTCTCCAGCTCATTTTACAGATGAGGAAACTGAGGCAAACAGGGTGAAGTGACTTGCCCAGGGTCACAAAGCTGGTAAGTATCTGAAGCAATATTTGAACTCAGGAAGATGAGTCTTCCTGACTTCAGGCCCAGCATTTAATCAGCTGCACCACCTACCTGCCCATTCTTGACCTTAGGGCCTACAATTCTAGAGATTTCTGAAAAAAGACTTCTCCCCTTCTCTCTCTCCTGGTTTGAACTGAGATCTTACCTCTCTCCCAACTGAAAAGCTCATTTACTTTAGTGTATTTCCTGGTATATTCTAATCTGTAGAACTCCAATTTCTATCTGTTGTTTTGTTCAGGAAAAAAAAAATGAGTTTGCTTGCTATTCATTATTTGTGATGGTCTTTTGTGTAATGGGTTGGATGGAGAGAGACTGAGTCAATGGTTATCCTCCCCCTTAAGAGTGATCAGGGGGGCAGCGAGGTGGCACAGGGGATGGAGCGCTGGCCCAGGAGTCAGAAGGACCTGAGTTCAAATTCGGACTCAGACACATAACACTCACTAGCTGTGTGATTCTGGGTAAGTCACTTAACCCCAACTGCCTCACAAAAAAAAAGAGAGAGAGAGTGATCAGGAAAACAACCCTCATTCTGAAACCTGACTTATGCCGCTAGATGAAAAATCTATGAGAGGTTGCAGTTGGATATGATTCTAGCCTGATAGATCCTTACAACCTAGAGAAGACATTGCCCAGCCTAGTCTGTCCTGGACCTTACCTACCCTGATCACCCAAAAAAGGGATGCAAAATGCATAGGAATGCATTTCCTATGGAACAAAGAGTGTATTGTTTGGGGTGAAGGAGCTGGATCATGAATAGGAGTCCAATTCCAAATGTGAACAAGGGTATTCCAAGCAGAGGGAGCAGAAGTGGGGAAGGGGGTTGATTAGTTTCAATGTACCTAATAGTAGCTCAGTCTGGCTGTCAAATGGGCTGTGTCTGAGGGAACAAGGGAAGATCAAGCCAAAAAGGAAGGTGGACCTTGGATGTCTGGTTAAGGAGACTGAGCTTTTAACTAATGGGCAATGGGGAGCCATTGAAGATATTGGGGGAAGGGGGGGATGAACATGATCAGAGCTATGCACTGAGATGATCAATCTGTTAGCATTTTCAGATTAAAAGCAGGTAGAAACCAAGGCACCTAGCATAGGCACCTAGTATAAAGAATTACGTTAGAAGACAAGCAGTAAATATTGAATGAATATATGAATCAAGTCAAGGACAGACATCAGTTAGGTATCTATTGGAATGGTCCAAGTGTGGGATGAAGGTCTAAATAGACTAATTCACTCAATATGAATCAATAAATCCCATTGATTCTACCACCAAAATATCTTTCACCTATCCTTTCTCCACTCATGACACCACCCTAGGTCAAGTCTTCATTACCTCCCTCCCTGATGGGAGGAACAGCCTCCTAAGTGGTTTTCCTGTCTCCAGTCTCCCCCGCCTCTGGTCCATGGGATTCTCTTGCTTGGGTCATTACAAACTCTTAAGCCTAGAATTCCAAG
The DNA here is from genome assembly GCF_900497805.2 of Vombatus ursinus. NCBI lineage: Eukaryota > Metazoa > Chordata > Mammalia > Diprotodontia > Vombatidae > Vombatus > Vombatus ursinus. The sequence continues at coordinate 1,525,118 of NW_020941065.1, read as the reverse complement.
ATTTCCTTAATTTGTCTTTAATTTACCCTTCCACATTACCCCCATTCACTCACTCTACATCCTAGCCAACCTAAGCTATTCCCCAAATTCAACATGGTAGCTCCATCCTCTATGTATTTGCCATATACAGGTGGAGAAGGCAACTCAGCAGCCATTTAACACAACCTGTGCCTGAAGAAGAATCCCCTCTGTGCCATTCCCATCAAAGTGGTCATTCCATTTACGCTTGAATAACCTCAAGGGAGGGGTTCTACCTCCAATGCACTGGGACAGACGTAATGGTTATAAAGTTTTCCTGATGTCAAGCCTACATTTGCTTGTCTGCCACTGCCCACTCTGGCCAAATAGTAATAATATGACTAATAGTTATATGGAGCTTGCTCTATGCCAGATGCTGTGCAAAGAACTTTACAATTATTGTCTCATTTGATACTCACAATAACCCTTGGAGGTAGGTGCTGTTGTTATGCCCATTTTACAGACCATTTTCTTCATGAAGTGTAGTCAAGTGCTAGAAGGAAGGAAGGAAGGAAGGAAGAAGGATGGTAGGAAGGCAGGAAGGAAGGAAGAAAGATGGTTGGAAGGAAGGAAAGGAGGGAGGGAGGAAAGGGAAGGAGAGAGGGAAGGGAGGAAGGAAGGAAGGAAGGAAAGAATGAATGAAGAAACAAAGGAAGGAGAGAAGGAAGAGAGGAGGGAAGGAGGGAAGAACCACATAGATAACCTCTGCCTACTTCATAGCCTTACTTCAAGCCTGCCCTTCTGGGAAGGACAAACAGAACAGAGATCTGAGTGTTCAGAGATCTGGGAAAACAAACGTCAAAATTCCCACCATCTCCTGAGTCAAGGACACACAGATCGAAATAGGAAGATAGGAAGTCCAGGGGAATGGGTGACGTAAGCAGAGCAGAGAGATAGGTGACCTGGAGGTCTCTGTCACAACAGGGCCTGTTGGGGGAAGGGGGAGCTGCAGCTTTCAGGGAGATCAAGAGGTTTTACAGCTTCCTTCAATTTTGGTGGTAGTCCTCTTGACAGGAGGAAACTGAGTCTCAGAGAAAAGCCCCAAAGTGCCTAGGATTGTTGCTACATCCAACAAGTCTGAGGCTCCAAGCTGGGCGCCTGAGTTTGGTCACCAGTTAAGACTCTACTACCCCTAAGCTCCCTTGAGGCAAGACTCTTTGCCAAGACAACCCCAAACAGGGTCACAAACTGAACAACAACTGACCATTTCTGTGCCTCAGTTTTCTCCATGTGTTAAATGGGAGAACATAACCCCTTTCCTGACTCCCAACAACTTTCAGAGCATGATTATATATGAATGCTTGGTCCTCTCAGAAATGCTCAGAAAATGATATCTGGGCATCAGAATCTCTTCTTTCACATCAATTTGCTGTGTGACTAGAGGAAAAACACAAGCAAAAATTTCCTCATTCAATTTCATAAACATTTATCAGTTGCCCACTGTATACAAAATACTGAGTTAAGTGCTGAAGATAAAAAGATCGAAAAAAAAAAAACTCAGTCCCGGTCCTTAAGGAATTTATGTTCTGCTTGAAGGGATGCAAAAATATGTGTGTGTATTGTGTATTAAATATATATATACATATATATGAGCGTGTGTGTGTACACATACGTATGTATTGGCTAACATCTATGTGTAGTTTTACACACACATGTGTGTACATACATATTAATATACATATGTATATTATATATACATACATATTACACATACATATGTGAGTATACATTGCATACTCATATATGTGAATACATGTGTATATATACATGTACACATATATATGGTTAATCACTATGATATGGACTATGTCATGTGTCACAAATGCATAGAGAGTATACAACGTGTATCCAGAGGGCTGGGGGAGAGAGGTTAGAGACCCTCATTTTACTGGTTTTTGTTCTATAGGCAACAGTGAAGGTGGTATCTGCCTTGGACTATTGAAGCCACAGATGAGGGTCCAGCCTTGGGCAGAATGTGGACATAATCACCCAGTACTCTAGATCAGAAGATTATAGATATAGAACTCTAAGGAACCTTGGATGAGGAGATGGAAGGTCCAATCCTCTCATTTTAAGATAAGGAAACTGAGTCCCAAGGACAGGCACAGCCCCAATAGAACCCTCCCTTGTGATGTGAAAGTTCAGTTAATTCCAGGTTGGTAGCACATTTCTGAAATTCCTGCTATTAGGGGAGGCTGGGGTTTGGTGGATGGCTTGAGTTTGGGAGTTCTGAGCTACAGAGGGCTAGGCTAAGAGGAAATCCACACTAAGTCTGACACCCGTTATCTTGAGTCCACAGTAGCAGGGAGCCACCAAATTAACTAAGAAGGGATGAACTGGCCCAGGTGAGAAATAGACCAGGCCAAAGAGCCCATGCCCTTGGGATTGGGCCCATAAAGGGTAGCTGCACTTGTACTCTGACTGAGATAGGGACATTTGATCTCCAGAACAAAAGAAGAAAGAAAGAAAAGAAAGAAAGAAAGAAAGAAAGAAAGAAAGAAAGAAAGAAAGAA
>NW_020941065.1:1520913-1522487 GCF_900497805.2 Vombatus ursinus | reverse complement strand
AAAGAAAGAAAGAAAGAAAGAAAGAAAGAAAGAAAGAAAGAAAGAAACTCACATATTGGTCATGACTAGTGAGTTATTCTTCATCTACACCCATAATACACCTTCTTTCTGGCAGGTCTTTCAAAGAAAAATCCCAGAGTCTTACCAAAGATGAGAAGGAAATCCCAAGTCAGAATCATAGCATCTCAGATTTGGAAGAATACACAGGCCACTTAGTACAACTTAGACCTAAACACAAATCCTCTCTACAAGGTCCCTGGCCAGTGCCCATCTAGTCTCTGCTTGAAGACTTTCATTGAGGAGGAACCCACCATCACACAAGGCAGCCCTTTTCCCCATGGGATGGCTCTCATTGGTAGGAAATCTTTCCTTGCATCTAGGCTACATCTACTCTTCCACTCACTGCTACTAGTTCTCCCCTATGGGGCCAAGGCTAATCCTGCTTCTAGGTAACAGCCCCCAAAAAACTTGCAAACAGCTCTCATGTTGCCCCCAAGTCTTCTCCTGCTAAACATCCCCAGTGCCTTCAACCAATGTGTCATAGTTGGAAAGTCCTTGTTCACCCTAGCTGCCCTCCACTGGACATTCTCCAGCTATCAATGTCCTTCCTGGTATCCAGAGAACTGAACATTATACTTCAAAAGTGGCCTGACCAGAGTTGAGTACAGTGGAAGTGTTCTCTCTCTCATTCTAGACAGTATTTCTTTTTAATATGTCTAAAATCATGGATTTCTTTCCTGCCCTTGCCACGTGACTATGGACAAGTTCCTAGACTCCATGGTGCCTCATTTTCCTTGTTTGATGAGACAAAGCCCTGATTGCCTCTGCCTAATCAAGGGATGTTAAAAAAATGAATAAGATTTCATGGTGTGACATTAGCAAGTCACTGGCCATCAGATTGTAAGTTCCTTGAGGGCAGGCACTGCCTTTTGCCTCTTTGTGTATCCCCAGAGCTTGGTACAGTGCCTGGCACATAGTAGGCTCTTAATAAATGTTTATTGACTGACTTCCCTGCTTTGGGTCTCAGTTTCCTCCTCTGCAAAATGAGGGGATTGGGTTAAATCACCTCAAAGTTCCCATCCAGCTCTAAATCTATGAACCTATGAGATATAAAAGGGTCCAGTTCTCAAGCTCTTTCATCCAGTGAGTCCTCCCTAAAGCTCCCATAATTCCTAGCCACTCTTCTTACTCCCTGCCCCTATAAGGTCTCTTCCTTGAGGCAATCTCTGAAGGCCACAGGAAGAGAGTGTAGCAAGTGGGGTGAATTGTATGCACAGTGAAGGAGACTGGTTCAGCACCACTGACAAGGCAAACATCCCCCCACCAAGACAACACACACACACACACACCCCTTCCACTGCCTCCTCTCCAGGCAGGGAGGAAGGGAAGCCAAAGAAATTCCACTGGGAAGTGCTCCATTTTTTCTTGCTGGGTCCTACAGATTGAGTGTAGCTTTGTAGCTGCTGAGCCACGGGACACACTGTCCTTGGGAAAGAGTAGACTTTGAGGGTTTGTTTTCTTGTCAGCTGCCTTGTTCACCTCATCATTATTCTGGTCCCAGCTTTCGGCTCTGC
>NW_020941065.1:1495169-1520903 GCF_900497805.2 Vombatus ursinus | reverse complement strand
TGTGTGTGTGTGTGTGTGTGTGTGTGTGTGTGTGTGTGATGAAAGACAGAGGGGCAGAGACAAAGATGTAGACAGAGAGAAAAACGCAGAGACAAAGATGTAGACAGACAGAAAAATGGAGAAAGAGAAAGGAAGAGGGGGACAAGCCCTTGCTCCTAAATCATAAGCCTTGGGTTCAAATCCCACCTCTAAGGATAACTAACTGTGACTCTATATAAGTTACAACCTCTCTGAGCCTCGGTTTCCTCATTTGTAAACTTCTCAGGTTCCTTCCAGATCCAAGAACCTATGACACAGAGATAGGGTCAGACAAAGCTGGGAGCTATGGATTAGAATTCACTTCAGGTAAAGCTGACCTCCCAGTCTGGGGTAGATGGAAGCAAGGGGCTAGACCAGATGACCTCATGAGAGCCCCTCTGGCTCAGGGGTACTGAAAGGAGGAAAGGCCCTCAGGGGCCATCCTGTCCAATCAAATGGTTCAGTATCAGAAATGGATAGGGTTTTATTACTGGAAATGATACTAAGGAAGGCGAGTTTGTCACTGCACTCTAAGGACCATGGGAGCTTTCCATCTGACTTACATGTATGGTCTTCCCCATTATAAGGAAGGTGAGTCCTTAAGAGGGGGCTGTCTGACTTTTCTGTTTTTAGCCCCAGAATTTAGCACAATGCTAAGTCTTCTGACTGTCCTCATGTCCTCTCCTACCTCCCACCCTCTGTGGGCTTCCCTTGGGGTATCTGTCTGCTGTCCACAGGTCTCCTGAGGGGAGCGGAAGGGAGGGAGCAGGCATCAGGGCAGGAGGGGAGGTGGGGCCCTTTCTAAACTTCCATTGGCTCCCCTGGGAACAGCCAGGCTATATAAATTTGAGAGGAGACTGGGGAATTGAGAGTTAGTGCTTTCCCCTGGCCCTTGCAGGAGGACTCTGGATACTCCCTCCACACCCTTGGCCAACTTCTCCCTGGTGAGTGAATCTTGACTTCTCGCCTGCCTCTCTCTCTCCCTTCTCCTTCCTCTCCTGGTGGCCACAGTGATGGGGAAAGGATTTGGCCAAGCGATCTGCCAAGAGAGTCCTCAGTTTGGGAGGGGTTGCTAAAAACAAACCAAAAAGAAGCAAACTGGTAGCACCATTTGGAGAGATCAGAGAGCAGGTAATGCCCCTACCTGATCCTCATTTCCCCTGGGATGTTTGGGTATGGACCTAAGGAGTACGATTGAAGGAAAGGGGATGGTTTGCCCTACTTTTGTCCCTACCTTACCCTGGTCCTTTTGAATCATTCAACCCCATGCACCTCCAAGGGGGAACTAGATGGGCCCTTTGATCAATGAGATCTCGAGAACCTGGCACCGCAGGCAATGTCCAGGCTGCCCCAAAGGTCTTTTAGCCAATGCTGGGCAGGCAAGAGTCAGATTGCTTCAGAGAGGATTCTGTCTCAACTACAGGTTGTCCGGGAGGGCTTCTGAGGTCCCTTCCAGCTCAGACATTCCATAATTCAAATTCTGACCTCCACTAATCCAGACCCCAGACCAGTGGGAATGTTGGCCCCAGCAGCCTAAGCCCCCATTGCAAAAGCCTCTTCTCCAGACTCTCACAGGCAAATACAGAAGCTCAGAGCCTATTGAATGGAGTGTTTGAGTTTGGGATGCAAGTCTCCGGAGAAATACCATCAAAGAACTCAAAACTCCAAGCCCTGCTCTCCTTAGGAATCAACTCATTTCTTCAATGCTCTAAGGTTTATAAAACATTTTCCCTAACACACCCCTTGGAGTGTTATTACAAGTATTTTTATTTTAGGGGATGTGGGGAGTCCAAACTTATCATCCCCATGTGGAAACTCCCTCCTCCCACCAGTGTGCTTCATTTGTCATTTATAGTTTTTCCAGAAATGCCTCCTGCCCAGAGAGAATGAGTGACTTGCCCAGGGTCACACAGCCATCATGAGTCAAAGGAAGGTCTTGATCCCAGGGTCTTCCTCCCTCCAAGGCTGGCCTTCTATTTACTATGTCAAGCTGCCTCTAGGTTCAGTTCTATTATTTTTATTATTACTCTTTTCTCCTTTTTGGAGGTATGGACTTTAGATAGAAACAGCTTAAGGACAAGTAACTCTTCTGCTGATTGGTCTTTTATATTTAATGTTTTGTGGATTCATGTGCAACTGGATAAAATCTCTGTTGTTTTTTTTTTTAATTGAGTAGTGTTGGAATGTCAACTCATCATCTCTAGATTTAGTCTTATGATTGTCTGGATTTAGGATTTAATTGAGTAGGAAACTCCTAATGAAGAAATTCTCTCCATCAATGCAGATCAGTGACTATTCCTCCAAAGGACAGTCCTTGGGTACAGGCGTTTCATCTTTTTGCTGTCACAGACCCCTTTTGCAGTTTGGGTCCCCTAAAGACCTCTTCTCCAAACCAGGTTTGTGGCCCACATTTATGATGAAAGAAAATGCTGAATTTCAATTAGAGGTCAATTAAAATAAAGATGTGTTTTTTTTCCCTATCCAAATTCATTCTGACAGAAGTCACCTTCTCTTGTAGAAACAGCAAGGTGTAGTGGCTTAAGCAAAAGACTTGGAGTCAGAAAGACCCAGGTTCGAATTCTACCTCAGACACTCAATTAGCTGTGTTACCCCCAGGCAATTCACTTAACTTTTCTTGTAGAATTTAATTGGGTAGAATACTCAGTTTTCTCATCTATAAAAAGAAGTTGGACCCCTCCAGTCCTAAATCTAAAATCCCAACCCTTCCCAGTCACTTCTAACACTATTTCCCCAGCCAGTGTACTAGAAATGGATGGTAGGGAAGGAAGGGAATAAGTATTACTATAGCCCCTACTATATGCCAGGCACTGTGCTAAGCACTTTTACAGATCTTACCTCATTTGAGCTTTATAACAACCCAGGAGGGTAGCTGTTGTTATCTCCATTTTACAGATGGGGAAACTGAGGCAGACAGCAGTCAAGTGACTTGCCCAGGGTCACACAGCTAGTACATTTCTGAGGCTAGATTTGAACTCGGGTCAGCCTGAGTCCCCTGTGTACTAAGGCACCAACAGCTGCCTCTGATGGGGAATGATGGGTTGAGCACCCCTTTCCCCTCTCTCCCCTCATAGGAGAGGATGAAAGTTGGACCAGCATACATGAACTTAAGCTAATCTGACCAAAGGCCAGTCTGAGATTTATTTGCACAGATGACGGTGATGGTGATCTCTTGTATTTCTATGGGGCAGCCTGGTCCCCGCTCCTCCATTCACCATGCTGTGTTATCTCAGGCGACTAACCCTTGTACAAAACCCACAAGTTCCTTCCCCTCTCTCAGACTCAGTTTCTTCCTCTGTAAAATGGGTGGGACCGGGCTCCATGGCCTGGGTCCCTTCCAGCTCTAAAACTAGGACTCCTCTAATGGTTAGGTCTTACAGTCATAGTCAGCATTTTAAAGATAACATCACAGCTGAAGGGGACTTTAGAGTACAGTGGATAGAGGACTGAACCTTGAGTTAGGAAGAACTGAGTTCAAATCCTGCCTCCAACTTTTACTAACTGTATTAATCTGATCAAGTCACTTAACCCTTGAGCCTCAGTGTCCTCATCTGTAAAATCTGGCCTACCTTGGATTGCTATAAGGATGAAATGAGCTAATATTTGTAAAGCACTTAATATAATGCTGGTATATAGCAGGTGCTTAATAAATGTTTATTCCTGTTCCATTTTCCTAACAAACTTTGCTAACTTTAAAGGACTATAGAAATGTGAGCTATTGTGACGTTGATTTTAGCAATGTGGAACCTGAGGCCCAGAAAGATTGTGATTTGCTACATATGTAGTAAGAAGCAGAAAATAAGCCTAAGATCTCCAATTATTGATCATAGAATCCTAAATTAAAAACTAGAGTGGACCTTGAAGGCCATCTAGTGTCTCCAAAAACTAGGTGGTCCATTGGGATAGGGCACAGGGCCTGTAGTTAGGAAGAACTGGGTTCAAATCCAGCCTGAGACACTTAGTAGGTGTGTAACCCAGGGCAGACCTCTGTCTGACTCAGTTTCCTCATCTGTAAAATGGTGTTGATGATAATAGCTCCTACCTTAGAAGGTTGTTGTGAAGATCAGATGAAAGAGTCATTAAATAGCACTTAGCTCAGTGCCTGACACATAGCAGGTGCTATATAAATGTTAGCAGTGATGAGCATAGGGAATGTATTGTGTTTTTCTTTATACTTTTGGATTTGTTTTACAGTGTCTTGATTTCTCATAAAGTCACTAGCTTCCAATTTCTCCATTCTAATTTTTGAGGAAGTATTTTCTTCAATAAGCTTTTGGACTTCCTTTTCCATTTGGCCAATTTTGCTCTTTAGGGCATTCTTCTCTTAATTGGCTTTTTGGACCTCTTTTGCCATTTGGTTTAAGCTATTTTTTAAGGTGTTATTTTCTTCAGTATTTTTTTGGGTCTCCTTTAGGAAGCTGTTAACTTACTTTTCATGATTTTCTTGCACCACTCTCATTTCTCTTCCCAGTTTTTCCTCTACTTCTCTTACTTGCTTCTCAAAATCCCTTTTGAGCTCTTCCAAGGCCTGGGACTGATTCATATTTTTCTCGGAAGTTTTGGATGTAGGAGCTTTGACTTTGTTTTCTTCTTCTGGTTGTATGTTTTGATCTTCTTTGTCACCAAAGTAAGATAACATAGTCTGACTCTTTTTGCACTGCTTGCTCATGATCCCGGCCAATTACTTGAGTTTTAAGCTCTTTGTTAAGGTAAGAGTCTGTTTCCACTGTGGAGGATGTACTGTCCCAAGCTTCGGGGGTTTGTACAGCTGTTTTCAGAGGTACTTCTAGGGACCTGTAAATTTTCAGTTCTTCCAAGGTGGTATGATAAGGGGCGAGGTATTTCCTCTCCACTGCCACAACAAGCTCCACTACGCCAGCGCTCTTCCTCATCCCAGGACCGCCCCTCAGAACTATGACCCAGATCCAAGCACGGACAAAGCAAGAGATTCCTGCCTCGGCCCTGGCAAAGAGATCCCTGCAATCCCCCTCTGATCAGCCACTCGATTCCCCCTCAGTCTGTGGGCCAGAAGCTCAGGAGGCAGCCGCGGCCTGCACTTGGGACGTGAGGCTGAGACGTAACTTCTTCTCTCATCACAGTCACAGACTTTTCCCACTGACCTTCTAAGTTGTCTTTGGCATTTGTAGGTTGAGAAGTCTGGAAACCGCCACATCTGCCTGCAATTCAGTCCTCTGAGGCGTGCTCCAGGGTCGCTGCGGCCTGCGAACCCATGCCAAACTACGCTCCTCTCCCAGCCTGGTGCGATATACCTTTCCAATCAACCATCCAGGTTGTCTTGGGCTGGAAATTTGTTTTACTCTGTTTTTTTTGTGGTTTCTGCTGCTTTAGAATTTGTTTAGAGCCATTTTTTATAGGTATTTGGAGGGGTTTGGGGGATAGCTCTAGCAAGTCACTGCTTTCCCTCTGCCATCTTGGCTCTACCCCCCTGTGTTTTTCTTTATATCCCTAGCACAATAGTAGGTGCCTGGTTGAGTAACAATTCATTCAGATGAATGTCAAGCCCCTTCATCTTACAAATGAGGAAACCGAGGCTCAGAAAACACAGCTGTTAGTGATGAGAACCTAAGCCTGGTGCTCCTTCCTCAGGACCAAGGTAAATCCAGCCCTATTAATGGAAGAATTTCCAGGAAAACTTCCATAGTATAACAGAAATCACATTAGGATGAAACTGTCTCTCTAGTCCAGGGGCCCTCGTGAGTCACAGACCAGCAGCAGGCCAGAGGGAGTGCCACAGAGCAGGACAGGGTTTGCCCACCATAGGCTTCCCACCACCTCCTTCCAGATCCATGCCACTTCCAAGAAAGTACATGGATGACCCCTACCCCTGGCAGGCAAGCACAGACAATCTCCCTCAGCCCAGCCTGGAGGTCCATGGGTCAGGGCATGACAGTTCTGGAATGGAATGGAGAAATAAGTTATTGGCTCTCCTAAGGAGAGAATTCCCTAGAAAATCCAGAAGGTCAAGGGCTCTAGGACACCCCTCCCCACCCATCCCCAGACACTGCAGACTTAAAACCCTCTAAAGTCCTGGATCCTCCTCCTTCTATTTCCCCTGACCCCAGCATCCAAAAGGAGGATAGCCTGGTTTGATGGAGGAGGGAGATGGCAGAGGAGACACAACATCTTCTACCTTTCACCTTCCTCACCAAATACAGAGGCTGCTTAGGTGGTATTAACACCAACATCCTCCTCCCACTTTAGGCCAACTAAGGTCCAAGGAAAGAAACAAGCATTTATTAAGTACCTACTGTGTGATAAGCTCCTTAACAACTACTGCCTCATTTGATCCTCACAACAACTCTTTGAGGTAGATGCTGTTATTAGGCCCATTTTACAGAAGAAGAAACTGAGGCAGATGGAAATTAAGTGATTTGCCCCAGGTCAAAACTGTCTGCCTGGGAAGGGCCCCATGCCTGGAGGTCATAAGATTTTAGATTTAGAGCTGGAAGGAGCATTAGAAGTCCTCTAGTCTGCTCATCCCCCTCCATTTTACAGATGAGAAAATTGAGACCCACAGAGATAAAATGACTTCCCTCCAGTAACAGAGGCAAGATTTGAACTCAGGTTTTCCAAATCAAAATCTAACATTTTTCCTGATGGATCATGGATATGGGGAGGGAAAGAGGGAGGGATTTAGACTCATAGATTTAGCTCTGGAAGGGTCTGCATGAGTCATCTAGTCCAATCTTATCACACTATAGATGAGAAAACTGAAACCCAGAAAGAGTAAACAACCTTCCCAAGGCCCCAGAGGCAGGAAGTGGCAGAGCTGGGATTCGAACCCAGATCCTCTGACTCTGGATCCTCTGGAGGTAGCCCCTGATCTAGAGCAGCAAAACAGGGATTCTCCTGAGTTCTCAGTTTACAAGGAAATTGGGGGCCCTGGTATCCTTCTCTGTGTCTCTGTCTCCAAAAATAGTCCTACTTTCATTGTCTCCTTTATCCTCACCATGTTACAAGCCAGCATCCTTCCAGGCATTCATCCTTTCCATTTTCCAGAAGAGGAAACTGAGTCCTGGAGAGGGACAGTTCTCCTAGCCCAAGTCTCTCAAAAGAAGGGTTATACTGGTAAATATTTCATAGCAGCACTCTCTCCCTAATTATTAATTAATAATTATAAATAATTAATCATCCACTTTAAAGTGGAATCTGCAGTATTAACATTATTCTCCAATCCTTTCTTAAGTCTGGACAATCAGCCAACTCCCTTACAATTAGAACCGACCTAAACTGAGGTATGCCACCTTGGAAGGGGACAGGACCCCCTCCCTGGAGGTCTCCAAGCAGAGTTTGAAACCTAGCTCTGCTACTGACCAGCTCTGTGCCCTTGACAGAGTCACTGGACATCTGGGAGTCTGAGCTTCCTCTCCTATATAATCAGGGAGTTGTACTAGATGGCCTCTAATCTGGGATTCCATTGGTTTGTCCAGGTCAGAAAGGTTTCTTCTGCCTGGCCCTTCACCTTTATTTTTTTTTTCTTTCTTTTTGTTAAGCAATGGGGTTAAGTGACTTGCCCAGGGTCACACAGCTAGTAAGTGTTATGTGTCTGAGCCTGGATTTGAACTCAGGTCCTCCTGACTCCGGGGACAGTGCTCTATCCACTGTACCACCTAGCTGCCCCTCCCCTCACCTTTCTCTCCCCCACTGCAGTGACCATGTCTCAGCAGCCTCTGCATGTGAAGACCCCCATCAGGGACAGCCTGGCACTGTCCAAGGTGGCAGGCACCACCGTTTACCTCAAGATGGACAGTGCTCAGCCTTCAGGGTCATTTGAGAACCACGGCATTGGACACCTGTGCAAGACAGTGAGAAGGGAAGGGGCAAGGAGATGGGGAGGCACCAGAGACGGCAGGAGCAGGCATTACCCTGGGCCCTTTGGAGGGAGATGAAGGAAGTGTCATCAGAGGAAGGAGAAGGAGGTCCACAAAGGGTCCAAAAGAAATGACCCAACAGTGTGACCATGTGCTTGGAGATACCCCAATTACCCTAAGACAGACTAGCACCAACACCAATCTTATGCATAAAAGCTCTAGGGGACAGCCTGATATAATCTGGTAGGTGCCAGGGAAATCCCTACCCCAAAACTGTTCTCCCACTGACTATCCAGTGCCCCAAGATCCACCATTAGAATGTCATTCCTTTAAGTTAAGACCTTTCCATCTCCCAGCTCCTCTGTCAAAAAGCATAGCCCTCCCCTGGGGAAGGCCATTGGGTAGTATAGTGGAGAGTGTGCTGGACCTGAAATCAGGAAGAGCTGAGTTCAGATTCTGCCTCAGACACCAATGACCCTATGCAAGATCTGTCAACCTCAATTTCCTTATCTGTAAAATGGGGACAATAATAGTACCTAATTAATAGGATTGTTGTGAGGGTATTAAGCATCATATGAATGTAATTATTCATGTTTAGTGTGGATGATTTTAGCATATCCTCTCCTCTGGGAATATTAGTAGGAAATAAGGAAGAGAAGTTTGGCTGGGAGGTGGGGAGTGAAGGGTGGTTCAGGGTACTTTCTAGCTACATGGAGAGCCCTGGATAAGCAGGGTGAGATGAAGTCACTGCACAGCTAAGAGAGGGAGGTGCTAAAAGGGGAATCACAAGAACCCTGGGACCTTGGAACTGGAGGAGAAGGCATAGAAACACGGGATGTCAGAGCTGGGAGGAACCTTGGAATATAAGAATGTCAGAGCTGGGAGGGGCCTCAGAACAGGAATGTCAGAGTTGGGAGAGGCCAATTCCCAGCTTGGACATTCTCTATTCTGAAATCTCTTCTAGCTCTGACAGCCTCTATTCTTTTTGTTTTAACCATTATCATCATCTATTTCATGCAGTTGTTTGTTGTGAGAAAAACATTTTTGTGAAGCATAAAGCACTATGCAGACACATTCATATACATGAGACCAATATAATGAAGATAGGAAACAGTGATATTAGTGAATGAAGGCAGCACCCAATCAAATCTGCAAATACTGAGGGTCTAAGTGGTGCAATGGATAGAGTGCTGGGCCTGCAGTCAGCTAGACCCAAATCCAGCCTCAGACACTCACTGGCTGTGTGACTGTGGGCAAGTCACTTCACCCTGTTTGCCCCCGTTTCCTCATCTGTAAAATGAGTTGGAGAAGGAAATGGCAAACCACTCTGGTATCTTTGCCAAGAAAATCCCAAATGGGGTCAAGGAGAGTCAAACATGACTGAAACAACTGAACAACAACATACATGAGGTACAAGGCATCGGGCTATAATGATCCCCCCTCCCAAAAAAGCTACTAAAGATAAACATCTTAATAAGTTTGGGTACACTTGGTTCTATGTAACCAGATAGCCTCTATTCTAAGGCCCTGTTCTGTAATGACATTCCATGTTCTAAGATCCTTCCCAAACAGAAAGTTTGATGACTCTTCTGCTTTGCTGAGTCAAACCAGGGATTCATCAGTAGCTTGTATATTAAATATAATGGGCCCCGGTGACCATGTCAAGGTCTATGTCTCATACTCTTTTCCTTTCCTTATGTGCTCCCCACCCTCCATGTTCCTCAGGACACTCATTCAGTAGGTAAGAATTCACCCCACTCTCTCTTGATTTTTCTCTCACCTTATTTGAAAGTAAGAAAGACCAACTACTGTTGACCCTCTCTCTTTTCTAGAAGAAAACCATAGAGCACATATTGGTGGGACCCAAGGTCCCACAGATGCCTAGTGGCAAAGACAGGATTGACAGCAAGATGTAATGCCTTCAGGGCCTGCATTTTTTTTTTTTTTTTTTTGGTGAACTAGGACTCCTCCCTTATTTGAGTTCTGGGTTTTGGGTAAAGAAGACCTGAGTTCAAATCCAGCCTCAGACACTTCCTAGCTTCTGTTTGCCTCATCTATAAAATAGGTTTCTCATCGGTAAAACAGAAATGACAATAGCATCCACCTCTCAGATTGTTGTGAAGATCAAACGAGTTAACAAATGAGTTTGGAAACCTTAAAGTGATATATAAATGCTAGGTATTATTGGGATAAATATTATTATTACTTTGTGCCATTAGAGATATTAAATGAATTTCATCGTGAATAAATTTAAAAAGACCTTGACAAACAAAGGCCTCCAGTTCTACATGGAAATTGACCAGAGAGGGTAGTCCTGGGCAATATTCAGGAGAAGCAAAGGACCCAGAGATAGCCAACCTGGGTTCTTGTCCCCACCTTCCATTACCTAGCTGTGTGACCTTGTCCACTCACCTCCTGTCTCTGAAGCTCAGCTTGCTCATCTATGCCAGGAATAATATCTTTCCCACCCAAGACTGTGGTGATGGTCCCTACTTTTGCTTTGCTTCCTAAAAGCTGAAAGTTTCCTATTCATTTTTCAAACATTTGTTTTATTCTTTGGGGTTTGGGGGAAGGTAAAGGACTGGCAAAGGTAATCAGTTTTATAATAAGAATTAAGAATAAGTTAAGAATAAGGCTACTCCCTCTTCCATGAGAGTCCCTTCAAGTGCTTGAAGACAGTCATCATATCACCCTTTGATCTTCTATCCTCCAGGCAAAATGTTCCCAGTGCCTTCAAGCAATCTTCACTTGATGTAGACTCAAGGGCCTTCAATATCCTTCATGCTCTCCAGTTGATCCATATCTTGCTGAAACTCAGAATTGAACACAGAACTCCAGATTGACAAAAGCCTTGAATGCCAGAGTCAAAGATTTGCTTCTATGGGTATCTGGTAAGCAAAGGGGAACCACTAAGCTTTTGAAGGAGAAGGGCAGTAGCATCATTAGGTAAGTAAGTGATGGATAAGGTGGTACCAACTGCCCTTGATTAGTTCAAAGTATCAGGCCCAGATAAAGGACTTGGCCAAGTACTGACAAAAAGGGTAGCTAGGATTGTTGCACCAATAACAATCATGGAGAGTAAGAAAGGTATGATGGGATTTGTTTAGTCTTTTTCAGTCATGACCAATTCTTTGTGAGTCCATTTTCTTGGCAAAGATACTGGAGTAGATTGCCATTTCCTTTTCCAGCTCATTTTACAAATTAGGAAACTGAGGCAAATGGAGTTGTGACTTGTCCAGGATCACATACCTAGTAAGTGTCTGAGGCTGGATTTGAACTCAAGTCTTCCTGTCTCCTGGCCCAAGCTCTATGCATTATAGCACCATCTAATTGCCTCTCCTTGGGAACTGAGAAAAATACTAAACATGGCCCTGATTTTCCAAAAGAGGGCAAAGAATAATATCTACAAGTTGCAATAAATTTAATTTCAATTCTCACCAAGATTTTAGGTTATATTATCTAAGAAATGACCAGGGAACACCTGGAGCAAGAAGCAATCATGACAGAGAACCATCATGGCTTTGCCAAGAATAGGGCACATAGGGTTGATTTTATTTCTTTTTCTGGCAGGAATACTAGACAGAGATGAAGAATGTTGTAGATGATACTTTTCCTAGACTTTTAGCAAAGTATTTGACAAAAATTCTTATATTATTCTTGTAGACAAAATGAAGAGATTTGGGCTAATTAAAGATCCAGTCAGGTGGATTTGTAATTGGTTGAATAGTTGGACCCAAAGAATCACAATAAAAGATTCAACAACAGCTTGAAAGAAGGTCCCTAGTGGAGCATGCCAGGGATCTGTCTATGGTGCTATTCCATCAGTGACTTGGATAAAGGCATACATGCACAGAATTCTAGTTTCCTCCAAAGTTCAACTCAAACATCACCTCCTACATGAACCTTTTCCTGATTCTTCCAGCTGCTAATACCTCCCATCCAAAATTATCTTGTATTTATTAGGTATTGCATATATTTACATAGAGCAGCTAGGAGGCACAGCTCTGGACCTGAGTCAGGAAGACGATTTCAAACACAGGGTCAGATACTCACCAGCTGTGTGGCCCTAAGCTGGTCATTTTGATCTCATTTAGTTTACTTACCTGTAAAATGGGGATAATAACAACATCTACTTCTCAGGGCTGTTCTGATGATAAAATCAAATATTTATAAAGCAAACTTTAAAGCACTACATAAATGCTAGTTATCATCACCACCACCACCACCACCATCACCATCATCATTTGCACATTTCTATATCTATAGGATGTAATAGATTGTAAGCTCTTTGAGGTCACTTTGTCTCCCCAGCCCCCAACATACTACCTGGCAATGGTAGGTGCAGTTAAGTGTCAAAGTAGATAGGACACTGGTCTTAGAATTCATCTTCCTGAGTTCAAATGTGGCCTTAGACACTTACAAACTGTGTTACCCTGGGTGAGTCACTTCACCCTGTTTGTCTCTGTTCCTCATCTGTGAATTGAGCTAGCGAAGGAAACAGCAAACCACTCTAGTATTTTTGTCAAGAAAACCCCGAAATGGGGTCACAAAGAGTTAGACACAATAACCAAACATCAACAATAAATGTTTGTTGATTGGTTGATTGTCCAATTTGTACATGAAATGAGACTAGGAAGCAGTTAACATCCTGGGGCAAAGAGTAAAAGTCCAAACAGGTCATGGCATCTTAGAATATTGGGTCAAATCTAACAGATGGAATTTAATAGGAATAAGGGAAAGGTAAGGGAATAAACATTTATTAGTCAGCTACTGTTGTCAGCTGCTGTACTAAGCACCTTACAAATATTATGTCATTTTGATCCTCACAACGACCCTGGGAGGTAGGTGCTATTTTAATACCCATTTTACAGTTGATAAAACTAAGGCAGTTTTATCTGTCATCTGTCCAACTTGACAAAAGATTGCCCTGATTAGGGGAGGAGGGAAAAATGAGGCACTAAGAAGTGAAGAAACCCATCTGGAGGTATTTGAACCCGTAGCCAGAACCTCTTGCCAGCTTTACCACTCATTTCCTGTGTGACCTTGGGCAAGTGCCTGCACCTCTCTGAACTTGAGCTTCTTCATCTGTAAAAAGAGGAGGTTGAACTCAGTGTCTCCTAAAGTCCCTTCCAAATCTAATTCTGTGATGCTGTGGGTCTAAGGGAATTGGTGTCTATGGCGTCTTCCAACTCATGGTTTTTGTGATTCTGAGATGGCTCTTCAGAATAGCCCTTATGCAGAGCTCTGACTCAGCTCATTTCTCCCCACTCTTCTAGGGTTGGGGCTGAAAATTAACGGGGGGGGGGGTCAGAAAAGATGCATACCACAGAGAAAGAATATATTTCAATGCAGAAACCAGAAAATATTCCTCTTCATCCATCTGTGGGTTCATCTGCATGAAAAACACTTTACTGTCGCCATGTGGCACTGAGATGCTATTTTTCATAAAGCTTCCAAAAACAACCTGGGCTTGTCTATTCCTGAGTAACCAAAAAAGCCAGCTCTGGAGAACACTGATGATCTCTCAGCCAGGCTGAGAGGGACCCTCAAGAGCAGGCCCCTTTATACAATGGTCATGACCACAGACTGCTTCTGACAGCCTGGTGTACAAGTCCAAGGGTCAGGGTTTCTTGCTTCATCGTTAGCAATCTGGGGGACCTTGGCCAAGTGGTATTCCTCAACACAGCAAGCATTAGTTAGGCAACTACTGTGTAAGGAGCCTCATTTTTGGTGAAAGATAGACACAAACAGCCACTGCCCTAAAGAACCGTATAGTCCTTTTCTGACCTCTCAGCTGTCCGTGCTCTGGATAAGAGAATCAAGAGAGGTGAACCCAGCCTGACTAGGGGACATAGAGAGGGGAAGGACAATCGTATAAAACAAGACATGGGAAGGTCAGAGAATCACAGACAGTGACTTGGAAGGGAGCTCCATGGCGATTTAGTCCTGCCAATAGAAGAAAAGAACCCCCCTCTATAAAATACCCAAAGATCAAACAATTAATCCACAAATATCTATAAATCACTTACCATGGCAAACCCAACCTCTGCCTGAAGGCCTCCAAGAAGGAGGAACCCACTCCATCTAGGGAGTTTCATGGCCATCTAGTCCACCCAAAAACAGAAAAGGACTCCCCTCTATAAAACACACAATAATCAACCAACTCATCCACAATTATTTATTAACTACCGACTATGGCAAGTGATCATCCAATCCTCTGCCTGAAAACCTCCAAGGAGGGATTACCCACTGACCTGAAGACAGTCCATTCCACATTCCAGCTCTCATTTGGCAGGAAGCTTTTCTCCCCTGAAATCAATCCAAAATTGACCTCTTTACACTTTATCAAGCAATCAGGGACTTATCAAGCACCTGCTGTGGGCCAGGCACCAGGTACTCCTGGTCCTGTCCTTTAGAACCAAAGAGAACTTGTCTATGCTCTTCTGGTTCTTCTGAAAGTTGAAGACAGTTATCACATCACTCCTGAGTCTTCTTTTCTCCAGAATAAACCTCCTCCATTCTTTGCAGCAGTCCCTGTAGGGTATGATCTTAATGTGGTGTAAAGAGTGTAGGATTTGGAGTCAGGGTATCCCACGTGCACGTCACTTCCCCTCTACTTTCCCATCAGCAAAATGGGATCTTTGGACCAGGTAATCTCAAAGGGCTTTAACACCTAAGTCCTATGATGCTCTGGCACCAGGAAGAATAAGATAAGGGGAGAGGACTAGGAGAAATGTGAGAAGATTCATGATTCATGATTCATTACATTCATGATGAGAGTATGGGTGAGGTGTTTTGACCCCATATTCATGAAGGGAAATACTATCTGAACTGGACCATGAAGAAAAGTAGGAACTTCCACAGACAAGGGTGAGGGAGTCTATTCCAGGAGTGGGGGCTGATAAGATCAAAGGCCCAGAGATCTGAGAAATGGAGACTAGAATGGAGGACAGGGGCTAGCCCAGTTTGACCAGAAGGAGAATATAAGAAATGGGGGTTATTGAGATAAAACTATACAGGTAGATTGTAGCTAAACTACAGAGGATCTGAATGCCAGACTTGAGAGGATATACTTTATGGGGTGAGGGCAGCTAGGTGATGCAGCGGACAGAGTGCTGGCCCTGGAGTTAGGACGACTCATCTCCCTGAGTTCAAATCTCGCCTCAGATATTAGCTGTGTGACCCTGGATAAGGCACTTCACTCTGTATGCCTCAGTTTCCTCATCCATAAAATGAGCTGGAGAAGGAAATGGCAAACCACTCTAGTATCTCTGCCAAGAAAATCCCAAATGGGGTCACAAAGAGACAGGACTGAAAATAATTGAAGAATCACACTTCATTAGATATACAATAGGCAATCACTGAAGGTTTTTCAGTAAAGGAGGGACTCACTTTCCTCCTCCGTAAAATGGGTAGTTGGACCTGATGATCTCTAAGGTCCTTTCTAGTCCTGAGGTTCAAAGAATCTATGAACTCAATTCAAATAACAAAATTTTTTTGAATATCTGCTATGACCAGGTTGACACAAAAATACAAGGCACATGCCCGCTTACAGTCTAGTTGGGGAGACCAAGAAGAAAATTGACAAGAGAGAAATACTAAGGATGGGAGTAATCAGGGAAGGCTTCCAGGAGGAGGGCAGGGCTACAAATGTCACTTTCTCCAGAGGCACTTGCTGAGAGCATCATTTCAGCATCAAGAAGTCTGATGGAGAGTTTAATCCTGAAAGGAAAACACCATTTCTCAGGCCTCTCAAGGCTACCTCCCCCTCCCTTGATACCCCATGGCCTGGCTTACGTACCCAAGTAGAGCCTCCCAGGGCAGGGCCACTCAGCTCCTCCCCAGCCTGGTTTGGAGGTCCCTCAGCTCAGCCCGATCAATGTTGTTCCCACCACACACGATGACCACGATGGAGCCCAGTGAGGCGCTGAGGCGGCCCTCAGCCTGGAGCCGGCCCAGGCAGCCTGAATAGATGGCAGCTAGTGCAGCCCCACAGGCTGGTTCCACTAGCATCCTCTCATCATCTGTGGCCAGCAGGAAGGACAAGGCCAGGGATGCAGGAAGACAGGACAATGAAATAGGGAGACAGAGAGATACCAAGAGCCAGTCAGGACTCAGCACAAGTTACCACTGTGTTCTATGGGTCCTCAGTAGTTCCTTATGCCATGACCCATGCTGGTAGCTAGGCGGTGCAGTGGATACAGCACCAAACCCAGAGTTAGGGCGACCTGAGTTCAAATCCTACCATGGACACTAACTAGCCATGAGACCCTGGACAAGGCAATGTCACTCTGTTGAACTCAGTTTCCTCTTCTGTAAAATGAGTGCTATTATCACCTGCCTCCCAGGGCAGAGAGGTTACAAGGATCAAATGAGATATCATTTGGAAAAGTTAGGGAACTCATCCCCACTCAGGGATGAAGGACAAATATGGAGAAGGCAAGACCAAACTCAAGGGGTCAAGGGATAATAGTGGAATGCCAGCTCTGGGGTGAAATTTCAGGGAAATACTGTGAGATTAGAGGGCTGTTTTCAGTGACCACCCAGTTTGTCTACAGGCAAGGCTAACCTTCCTACAGCACTCACCAAGGAAGCGTTCAACGGCCTCGATGGCTTCCACGTCGTCTACCACCTCCGAGATGATCTGGCACTCATGGGCACACTCCAGTGCCCGGGCAGCCACTGTCTTGGCACCCAGACATTTTGCTATGCTGGGAGGAGAAAGAAACAGTGAATTCTAATGGGAGATCCTGGAGAAATCAAATCCCACATGTGAGAAAGACACAGCTCACAGATCATAGAAAGTGTGCCACAGTGGAAAGGGGGTTGTGTTTAATAAAGAGACCAAGGACCTGGGAGGGGGTGTTCAAAGCCCAGCTCTGCCTCTTATTAGCTGTGTGACCTTAGGCAAGTCACTCAGGCCTCCACTGTAAAATGAGATGGTTGGGCTGGGTGGTCTCTGAGATCCCACTACTGTGGTCCTTTGAAGAGACCTAAGACATTATCTAGCTCCTTTACTGTTCTTTTACAGACATACGTATGTAATTATGCTTAAGGATCTGGAACTGGAAGGGGTCCCAGAGGCCACCTAGTCCAACCCTCTCATTTTACAGATAAGGAAACTGAGGCCCAGAGAAGGAAAGTGATCTTCTGGGGCCAACACAACCCCTTGAAAGTCAAGCAATGCCCACCTGGTAATGTCAGGCAAGGTGACAAGTCTCCCAGCCTGGATGGCTTGGTTAAAGCTGTCAGCCCCCCGGGTCTCCATGGCGATGATGGGCACATCCTGCCAGCCCACCTGCTTCATTCCTGCTACCACACCAGCCAGGAGGCCCCCACCCCCTACAGAGAGGATGATGACACCAGGCCGGGTACCCAGAGTATGCTTGAGTTCATGAATTATGCTGCCATGGCCTTCCCTGGAGACAAGAGCAAGAAGAGGAAGGCCCCCATCACTACCACCATCACCACCACCCAACGAAGGGTATATCTGATGAAGTCAGGAAAACCTGAGTTCAAATCCAGCCTCAGGTATTTACTATCAATGTGACTGTAGGCAAATCACTCTGCCTCAGTTTCCACATCTGTAAACCAGTTAGTCAATAAAAATTTACGAAGCACCTACTATGGGCTTGATTGGGCACATATTATTAATCACCTACTATGTGCTACCAGGCACTATGTAAGGCATGGTGCAAAATGGAAAAACAGTCCCTTCTCTCAAGAAGCTTACAGCCTAATGGGGTTAAGAATGGGACCTAGTCTCAGGTGTTAGGATTAAATGTTTGTAAAGCACTTTGCAAATCTTAAAGTGCCATAAAATGTTAGTGATGATGATGATGATGATAAATAAAGAGCTCTAGAATGCCAGGGCTGGGAAGAATCTTAGAATGTGGAATATCAGAGCTGAGAGGGACCTTAGCAATCCCTCCTCATTTAACAAAAGGAAAACTGCGACCCAGGCTCAAAGGCTGCATTCATGGTCACACACAAGTTTGTGTCAGAGTTAGGACTAAAACCCAAATTTCCCAAATCCCAACCCAGAGCCCTTCCCATTGTCCCAACCTGTGTAGTAACATAACCTGGTGCTCAGAAGCCCAAGTTACTGGCTCTGTGCCCCAGCCCAATTCTCCCTTCCTGGGACAATTCTAATGTTGGCAGCCCACAACCAAGTTGCACAAAGAAAAAGAAGGAAGAAAATTGTTTAAATCCCCATAATGTAATCTGAATAGTAGTGAATCAGTTTCTAATGAGAGCTGACCATAAATCCAGGGACCTAAATGTTGGAGGTTCAAGGGACAAGAGCTGGGAAAGGGGAAGGGGCTCATAGTCACCAGATCAGTGGGTTATCAAAGGGGGGAATATTGACCCAACCATCCACTTTGGTCATCTCCTGGGCCTTCAGATTGGCTTCATCCCACACCTACAGAAAAATGGACAGAATTAATCAATGAATTAAAAGGTACTTATTAAGAATCTAAGGCAGAGAAAGGGGAAAAAAGATATGGAGTAATCAGGGACTGGGGTCTTATAACCTGATCATATCATCAGTGCTAATGGGATATAGGAGAGAGAGGGGGAAAGGTAATGTCTGGGTCAGGGATTCAGATTCTAAAGATCTTAGTGGAAATACTGGGGCCAGGCTGTAAGCCAGTGGTTAAAGTCACTTAGGGATTCCTATGGTCAATGGACATTGGGATTCAGGCTGTGTCCCAAATCTGCCTCTTCTCACCTCTTCTCCCCTAATTTGGACTAGATTGACTTAGAGTCCAAAACAAGTGGAAATATGTTTAGCAGCCTTTTTTTCCCACTTCTAAACCATCCTGCAATATATGAATGTAATGGAGTATTACTGCACTGTAATGAACATGAAGAATCCATAGAAGTATGAGAAAACTTCTATGAACTGATGCAGAGGGAAGTGAGCAAATCCAGGCAGACAAGGTACACAATAACAACAGATAACCAGATGGAAGGAATGACAATAAGGAAAAACCAACCACAACAAAACCAGATGAAGTTATGACAAATCTTAGCCTTAAGGAAGATATAAGAAAGTATGCTTCCTACCTTTCTTTGCAGAGGAAGAGAACTATGGGTGTAGAACACTGCCTCTAGCTGTTGGATTTGGTGCATGTGTTAGTTTTCCTGAACTGGGGTTTATTTTCCTCTTTTCTATTCTCAATTAAAAAAAAAAAAAGGTGTCCCTCTGGGAAACAGTGAGCAGAGATGCTGGGAAATGACAGTGATGCAAAAGCAGATAGAGGGCTGGATCAGGAGTTAGGAAGATCTGAGTTCAAATCTGACCTCAGACACTTACTAGCTGTGTGACCCTGTGCAAGTCACTTCACCCTGTTTGCCTCAGTTTACTCATCCCCACAATGAACTGGAGAAGGAAATGGCAAAACGCTCCACTATCTTTGCGAAGAAAACCCCAAATGGGGTCATGAAAAGTCAAACCTGACTGAAATGATTGAACAGCAAACAAAAAGGACAGTGGAAAATGTACCCAACTTTTTTATAAAAATTGGCTGGAATCACCCTTACTAAAAACCAGCAAATGTTTTGCTTATTTGCTCAAGAAATATTTATTCAACATATACTCAGCACTCAGCCCTGTTCAAGGCTCTGTAGACAAAATAGAAGGCTTCATGGTATAGTGGGGACAGAACTGGATATGAAGTCAGGAGAGGGGTGTTCTAAAACTCCCTCTGATGATTACCAGTTATGCAACCATGAACCTAAGCTTTCTTTCTCAGACATTTAAGCTTTCTAAGCCTCAGTTTCCTTATCTGTAAAATGGGGATAACAATATTCTCCACATGTTAAATTTATTCAATAGAATTAATTAATTCAATAGATTAATTATCAATAGAAGTTAATTATTCAATAGGATAAAGGCAGCATGGAATGATGGATAGAGAGCCACACTTGGATTCAAGAAGATGTTGGCTCAGATCCTGCCTCTAACACTAGCTGGGCAGCCCTAGGTCACTCTCTAGGACCTATGCAACTCCCTAGGGCTCATCTACTCAGTCAACAACACCCAAACGCTAAGGAAAACACAGAACCTTCTAGATTTCTACTAATACCTCTTTGACTTTTCTCAAAGGGTATTTGTGAGGCTCAGGCAAGATAATGTATGTGAAGTCTTGAACATAGCATCCTAGAGCTGGTTCCTGCCCTCAAGGTGCTTATAGTCCAGTCAATAAGAATTCACTAAATGCCTTGAATTTATTGAACATGGGAGATACAAAGAAAGGCAAAAATGGTCCCTGCCTTCTAGGAGCTCAATCTAATCCCAACAGCTGTATACAAACAATATAAAGAAACTGGAGGTGATTAACAGGAGGGAAACATATTGCGGTAAGAGAATTCTAATTTTAAAGCATTAAAGACCAAGGAGGGTGTAAACTGTGGACCCCCAGTGCACTAGTTCAGAGAACTCTTATCTTGTTCACCCCTTCAAGCATTTGGGGGGCTCTTTGATCAAAAAACCCTGCAGGTTTAAAATGATGTTAATTTACAGCCAATGACAAAGATACTGTAATTTTTCCCCTTCTAAATTAAAATATTTGAAGGGAGAACCAGACCTACAATTTCCTTGATGAAGGGACTCCCATATGAAAACTCCATCCACCATTGAAGATTGGCTACTAGTCTGCAATTTATAACCTCAGTGAGTTAACTAGGGCTTTAAGAGGTTCAGTGATTTAAGGATCATAGAGTTAGAGGTAAACGGTCATTTAGAGGAACCCCTTCATTTCATAGATGAAGAACCAGAGAAGTGAATTAAGGTCACACAACTATGAAGTGGTTGAGGCAGGATTTGAGATCAGATTTTCCTGATTCCAAATCCAGGGCACTAACCCCTGCACCACCTAACTTCAACAATCTCTCTTTTACCCATGTATTGTTTAGAGGTTAATATGATGCTGTTAGCTGTGAACTTTTGGTGTGATCTGACCCTGGCAAGAGGTCCTGGTCCAAATAAAAGAGGAGTAAGAAGAGGCCAGTGGCAGAACATGGTACAGAAAGATGCATTGTAGTTGGACTGATTGAAGTGCTCTCCCACCTAGAGGCAGAGGGATGGACAAAATGACCTCTAGGGTCACTTGTAGCCTGAAGACCAGAGACTGGGCAAAGTTAGGAGAAAATTAATTATGGATAAGGCATGGCCTCTCCTGAGGACCCTTGAAAACACCATCACCTCAACAGAGTAAAATGAGGATAGTAATAACTGTAGTATTTACCTGGTCTCTGGTTGTCACGGGACTCAAATGGTAGAAAAAAGAGAAGGAAAGCACTTTGGATTCCTTCAAATGTAGAAATGTTGGCCATCATTACAGTATTAATTAAAATGATCATATTTGTTATGATTGTATTAATAAATGTAATTCTAAGAAAGTAATGGATAGAAAGTGGGACTTCAAGTCAGATGGGCCTGGCTTTAATTCCCATCTCTGACACATACAGACTGTGTGACCCTGGACAAGTCTTACACTGTCTCAGAACCCCCAGGTAACTCCCTAAGACCAGTAGTTACAAGGCAGGTACACTTGCTTTGGTAGAGGGAGTTCCCTCACCAGAAGTGGTTTACATTAATAAAGACACAGGCTCAATAAAATAGCATTATTATACTTCTAAGACTGAAGAGTTTGAGGAGATAACAGGTAGTAAGAGAGATCCCAGCTGCCCCCAGGCCCTCCCAACCTCCCAGTGGGCTGTGCTCAGCAGGAAGCCTTTCATTACCTTCCCCACGATCTGCACCTCAGCCCCTTCCCTCTCCAGCCTCTCAAGCAAAGTTGGGTTGGCACCTTTGGGCAACAAAACAGTGGTTGGAATGCCCAGCTTTCTGGCAGCATAAGCGACAGCCACACCTGCATTTCCCCCTGTGGAAACAAGGAAAGGGTTAAGGGGTCATACATAGTTAGTCTGACATTTACATGTACTTAATAAGGGAGAATATGGGAGAAGAAGATGAAGGCCAAGAAGGAAGCTGCCATCTTGGTAAAGGACATTCTTTTAGAAAAGGTGTGAGCATAGAAGTTAAGATGTCTTCAAAAAGGGAGCTATGGGGCCCATATGTATTCAGTGTTTTGTCCCCGATATCAACACAGCACTCTGGGATCAAAGCCTCACAGTATTTCAATAATTTAGTCCAATTCTTTCACTTTATAAATGAGGAATCTGAAACCCAGAGAAACTGTGACTTGCCCAATGTCACACAAGTAGTAAGTTGAAGAATCAGCGTTTGAACCCAACTCCTCCTATACCACCTTTTCTTCCTCCCATTTCTCTTCCACCTTCTTCCTAAACATTTATTAAGCATCTACCATGTTCCAGGCACTATACTAAGCACTGGAGATACAAAGAAAGGCAAAAGATAATCCCTTCCCTCAAAAAACTTACAGTCTAATGGAAGAGATGTAACATGCAAACAATTTTGTACAAAAAAGACACATATATGTATATATATTATTAATTGAAGATAATCAACAAAAGGAGACATGAGAATGAACAGATAGTGAAAGGTTTCTCATAGAAGATAAGGTTTGAGTTCTAATGACCTCATTTCTTCTTCAGTAAAATATGACGCAAGATTCTCAGGCAAGGTGGGGGAGGGGAAGCCATGATCTATTTGAGAAGAGCTACTATGGTGAATGGCATAGTGAGATAATTAGAGAGGCATAAAAGGATTGCCTAGTAGCAGTGAGGGTCAAGTTCATTTAATTTTCAAATTTAAAGAAAATTTTATATAAACTGATAGGAAACACAATACAGTTGCATGATTTTTTTTCCACCTTCGTTCAACACCACATGTATGGGTGTAAAGACATTGTGTGTGAGGACTAATCCAAGGCTGAGGTTTGATAGGACATAATCAGTGATATGAAAAGGTAGTAAATGACTCAAGAAGAGAGTTTATTGTTGAATTGAATTAGTTCACTGAAGGGCTCAAGATAGGGAATGGAGAAGAGTATCGCTAATGTAAGAATATTAGCCTAGGAATGAAAACTCAAGGAACTGGAAATCCCAATACGGTCAAAGAACAGCCAGAGGAAGAGTTAGAGAGCCAATAGATTGCGATCAGATAAGGGAATTCCAGAATTCATGAACAGGGAGGTGGCACATTTGTGGGTTATGGCAAGATTGAGGGTATGACCTCAATGGTGTATGGCTGAGGTGGGGTAGAGGAGTAGATCATGGGGGTCAAGGTATTTGAAGAGGAAATCAAACCCTTTTTCTAAATACCCCCCTGAATCTTCCTTAACCTACATTAAGAGAGTCAAAGTATCCAAAGCAGGAGAGATATGATGCTCCCTCTGTACTCTGCCAAGGTCAGACCATATCAGCAGGATTTCTGTTCAATTCTGGGTGCTGTTAGATAAGACTGTTGACAGACTGGATGAAACCATACCATATGAGAATGAATTGGAGGAACTGAGAATGTTTAGCCTGAGGAAAAATAGATTTGTGGAGTGAGGGCATGATGATAGCTATTTTCAAATATCTGAAGGTCTGTCAAGTAGAAGAGTTATTCAACAATCAGCAAGCATTTAAGTGACTACTATATACTAGGCACTGTTCTAAGCCCTGGAGATACAAAAAAAGGCAAAAACAAAAACAAAAAACAGTCCTCATATTCCAAATGGATTAGATTCATTCTACTCAGTCCCAGAATTAGGTAGAAGAAGGGAGAGAAAGTTATAGCAAGGTACATTTCCATTCAACTTAAGGAAAAACTTTCTGAGAACAAAAGTTGCTCAAAAGTAGAATGGGTAGCTTTGGGAGGTGATGATGTGTCCATAGCTAGAGGTCTTCAAAATAGGTGTGGTTACCACTTGATAAGTATGTGGTAGAATGGATGCTTAGCTAGAGATGCATTGGAAGAGATGACCTCTGAGATCCTTTCCCACTCTGACATTCTACTCTTCACTCAGTCTCTCCAGATTTCTTCTACACTCTTCCCTCAGACCTTTCTCCAAGAATTTTTAACCAAATAAGGAAGAGGAGCGATGACAAAAGCTAAAATAGAACTTTTCATATACATGAAATTGAAAAGTTTTCAAATCCATGAACAAAATCAATGCAGCTAGAATAAGAAGAGAAGCTATTAGTTGGGGAAATCTTTGCAACAAATATCTCTGATAAGGATCTAACTACCAAGATATATAGGGAACTAACATAAATGAAACAAAACCAAGAGCCATTCTCCAGTGTTAGTGGTCAAAATATATGAATAAAGAGTTGTCAAAAGAATCACAAACTATAAACAACAACGTGGATTGCTATGAATCATTTATAATAAATAAATATGAATATCACTCCCCACTCTCTTACCTAAGTTCACCTTGTGATTTTCCTTAACTTCTCTTTCCAAATTCTCCCTGCAACTCAACATCTCTTTCCATCAGTCTCCTCTAGTGTCTCCTCCAAACCTCTCACCTCCAATCCCTTTCCACAACCTCTTCCCCTCAATCTCAACCCCAACCTGTTGTCCAAATATCCACAAACCTCTCCTTCCCCAGTTCTATTATCCTATGCCCCTGAATGAATAAGAGGGAATCTATAAGGTACTCCTTCCCACCCCCAGACTCTAGTTCTGTAGACACTGTAGAAGTCCCCACTTCCTACCTACCCCTTCGTTCTTAGGATACCCAAGAAGACTCAGGGATGTGGGGAGGATGGGCTCACCTGAGGGACACACAAAGTGTTTGCAACCTTTCTTGGCCACCTGTGGAAAGAAGAAAGGGAGGCACTCCTCACTTGTCAAGAAATATGTGCAGTGATGTGGAAGCATGTGGAATTTATGTATGAGATACTGACTTTTTCAGCCACACAAACATAAACACCCATGAAGGACACAAATGCACACACTGTTTTAAAAAAATATTTCTATCTTTTGTTTTTATATCACCTTCTTTTTTTAATATGGCCCTTCCCACTCCCTTACCCAGGGAACCACCCCTTGTACCAAAAAAAAACCCAAAAAAAAACAAGAAACCAAGAAAGAAAGAAAGAAAAAGAAAAAAAATCAGGCAAAACAAACCAACACATCTCCCAACTCTGATGGTCATAAATCTAGAGATCATCTTGCTCACCTCCCTCATTATATAGTTAAAGAAACTGAGGCCAAGAGTGGTGAAATGAATTCTCCAGTCACACAAGGAATACATGAGGGAGCTGGGATTTACACCAAAGTCCTCTCAGTATATAGTGTGGCATTTAGCAGGGGAGAGGGGAGAGAACCTGGAGGACTTAGAAGAATATGACCTCTCTACTCTTTCCTGGGCAGGAAGAAGTGACCATGATCTAGATCCCTAGACATGCCATACCCTCACATAGCTTTCTGATCCCTAGGCACTGGGATGTCCACCCCTGGGATGAAAGTCTAACCCAATCAAGGAAAGCTGGAGCTCTGAACACCTCCCCACTGCCCACCCACATGGACACCCTCCCCAGATCCCTTTAGGATAGACATCTTTCCCTTCTCACCCAAAATCTTTACTTCTCTCTTCCTGCCTAGACACCTTAGAACCCACCCTCCAGACCAAAGTCCCTCACCTCCTGGCAGAGATGTCCTATGCCCCTGATCTTGAAGGAGCCAGTGGGCTGGACATTCTCCAGTTTCAGGAAGACAGTGGTGCCTGCAGCCATGGAGAGCTTCCAGCTTTCCAGGAGAGGGGTAACAATGTGGAGAGGCCTCTGTTCCTTCAGACCTTTTTTCTGAGAACCGTCCATCATGTAGACCTACCTACAAAATCTGACCAATGAAAAGACAGATGTCAACCAAGAGAGGAACCACTAAATAGAGGGCAGGGACAGAGCCCCACTCAATGGACAACAGAGAGAATCTCCCTGG
>NW_020941065.1:1466210-1485169 GCF_900497805.2 Vombatus ursinus | reverse complement strand
AGATCTAGAAGAGACCCAAGGTGTCATGGACCTAAGGGAGCATGTGGACCAACCCCCTTCATTTTACAGATGAGGAAAGTGAGGCCACAATTGTGTGACTGGAAAGATCTGGTCTGCTACAGAGGTCTTCTACACAGCCTTCTCCCACCATCATCAAGAATGCCCTCAGCAGATGTGGAGATTTTTTAAAATTTTTTTAATTAATTTATTTTGAATTTTCAACAATCACTTCCATAAGCTTCTGAGTTTTAAATTTTTCTCCCTCTCCCTCCCAACCTCCCTCTCCAAGACAGCACACAATCTGATATAGGCTATACATATACATTCCTATTAATCATATTTTCACATTAGTGATGTTGTGAGTAAGAATTAGAGCCAATAGGAGGAATCACCAGAAAGAGGAAACAAAACACAACAAAAAAAAAAAAAAATAGCAAATAGTATGCTTCGATCTGCATTGAAACTCCATAGTTCTTTCTTTGGATGTGGATAGCATTTCCCATCACAAGGCCTTTGGAGATATTCTTAGCTCCTTGTATTGCTGAGAAGGGATAAGTCTATCAATGGTAGTCATCGCACAATGTGGCTGTTACTGTGTACAACGTTCTCCTGGTTCGGCTCACTTCACTTCGCATCAGACCATACCAGTCTTTCCAGGTTTTTCTGAAGTCAGGCTGTTCATCATTTCTTATAGCACAATAGTATTCCATTACATTCATATACCACAACTTCTTCAGCCATTCCCCAACTGATGGGCTTCCTCTCAATTTCCAATTCTTTGCCACCACAAAAAGAGCTGCTATAAATATTTTTGTACATGTGGATCCTTTTCCCATTTGTATGATCTCTTTGGGATATAGCCCTAGAAGTGCTATTGCTGGATCAAAGGGTAGGCACATTTTGATAGCTCTTTGGGCATAGTTCCAAATTGCTCTCCAAAATGGTTGGATCATTTCACAACTCCACCAACAATGCATTAGTGTTCCAATTTTCCCACATCTCCAATATTTACCATTTTCCTGTTTTGTCATCTTGGCCAATCTGATAAGTGTGATGTGGTACCTCAGAGCTGTTTTGATTTGCATTTCTCAAATCAATAGTGATTTGGAACATTTTTTCATATGACTATAGATGGCTTCAATTTCTTCATCTGAGAACTGCCTTTCATATCCTTTGACCATTTATCAACTGGGGAATGACTTGTATTCTTATAAATTTGACTTAATTCTCTATATATTTTAGAAATGAGGCCCTTATAAGAGAGATTGGTTGTAGAACTTCTTTCCTGATTTTCTACCTTCCTTCTAATCTTGGTTGCATTGGATTTATTTGTGCAAAAACTTTTCAATTTAATGTAATCAAAGTTATCCATTTTACTTTTTGTAATGTTCTCTATCTCCTGTTTAGTCATGAATTCTTCTGTTCTCCGTAAATCTGATAGGTAAACTATTCCTTGCTCTCCCAGTTTGCTTACAGTATCAGCCTTTATATCTAAATCATGAACCCATTTTGACTTTATTTTGGTATATCATTTGAAATTTTGATCTATGCCTAGTTTCTGCCATACTCTTTTCCAGTTTTCTCAGCGGTTTTTGTCAAAGAGTAAGTTCCTATCCCAGAACCTGGAGTCTTTGGGTTTATCAAATAATAGATTACTATAGTCATTGACTACTGTGTCTTGCATACTTAACCTATTCCACTGATCCACCACTCTATTTCTTAGCCAGTACCAAGCAGTTTTGATGATTGCTGCTTTATAATACAATTTAAGATCTGGAATGGCTAGGCCACCTTCCCCTGCATTTCTTTTCATTAGTTCTCTTGATATTCTGGACCTTTCGTTATTCCAAATGAATCTTGTTATTATTTTTTCTAACTCTATAAAATAATTTGTGGTAGTTTGATTGGTATGGCACTGAATAAGTACATTAGCTTAAGTAGAATTCTCATTTTTATTATATTAGCTCAGCCTACCCAATTACTTACATCTAACTTTATTTGTGTGAAAAGTGCTTTGTAATTGTGTTCATATAGTTCCTGGGTTTGTTTCAGGAGGTAGACTCTTAAATATTTTATAATGTCTACAGTAAGTTTAAATAGAATTTCTCTTTCTATCTCTTGCTGTTGGGCTTTGTTGGTAATATATAGAAATGCCAATGATCTATGTGCATTTATTTTATAGCCTGCAACATTGCTAAAGTTGTTTATTATTTCAAGTAGTTTTTTATTTGATTCTCTAGGATTCTCTAAGTATGTCATCATATCATCTGCAAAGAGTGATAGCTTTATTTCTGCTTTACCTATTCTAATACCTTCAATTTCTTTTTCTTCTCTTATTGCTAAAGCTAATGTTTCCAGTACAATATTGAACAACAGTGGTGATAATGGACATCCTTGTTTCTCCCCCAATCTTATTGGAAATGCTTCTAGCTTGTCCCCATTACATGTGATGCTTGCTGAAGGTTTAAGGGAGATGCTATTTATTATTTTAAGGAAGACTCTATTTATACCTATAGTGTCTAGTGTTTTTAATAGGAATGAGTGTTTTATTTTGTCAAAAGCTTTTACTGCATCTATTGAGATGATCATGTGGTTTCTGTTAGTTTTGGCATTGATATGATCAATTATACTGATGGTTTTCCTAATATTGAACCAGTCCTGCATTCCTGGTATAAATCCTACCTGGTCATAGTGTATTATTCTTGTGATAAGTTGCTGTAATCTATTTGCTAATATTTTATTTAAAATTTTTGCATCTATATTCATTAGGGAAATTGGTCTATAATTTTCTTTCTCTGTTTTGACTCTTCCCAGTTTAGGTATCAGCACCATATTTGTATCATAAAAAGAATTTGGTAAGACTCCTTCACCTATTTTCCCAAATAGTCTATATAGTATTGGAATTAATTGTTCTTTAAATGTTTGATAGAATTCATTTGTAAATCCATCAGGCCCTGGAGATTTTTTCCTAGAGAGTTCATCAATGGCTTGTTCAATTTCTTTTTCTGAGATGGGGTTATTTAAGTATTTTACTTCCTCTTCTGTTAATATGGGCAATTTATGTTTTTGTAAATGTTTATCCATTTCACTAAGATTGTCAAATTTATTGGCATACAGTTGGGCTGAAGCTCATCTGGCCCTATTTAATAACCCTCAGTGCCTCCTGCAAACTCCCTAAGCCAGCTGATCTACTTTAGTGAAGGGATTTTCCATACCGAGAGTTCTCTATACCAGTGAAATTGCACGTCCCTTTCTAAACGACGGTGGAGAAAAGTACATGGAAATTGGAGATTTCATTTTTTTATTTCAACATCCAAGGATACCAATTGACCAGGCAGAAAGAGCTTTGAGAACCAAAGACATGTAACACATAAAAACATTAACAAATACCATGAAGAATATAAAACAGCAGCAAACCACGTACCTTTTTCTTCAAAGTTTGGTCACTTAGATTATAGGGAAAATAAAAAAAAAACAAGGTTGAATGACTAAGACAGAGGTACAAATTGGGGGTGGTATGCTAATATGCCCTTAAATGAAGGCATCTATAGTTCTAAATATTCATTATGGAAACAAATAGGAGATTTGAGGTGTTTTATTTTTTGATAAAATTTAATCATTTTGTTCTGAATAGCAAAATTTACTCCATGTCTTCAATGGACGATTTGTAGGAATGAAGATCAGAAAGGCTCTTCAAAGATCACTGTGGTGTGATGATGATAGTGATGGTGATGATGATGATGATGATGATATGAAGAAGAAGAAATGTATATATAGTGCTTCTCACATCCTTGCTGGGCCATGCATTTTTATCTCATTGGATTGTCATAACCTTGAGAGGTAGGTGCTATTATCATCTCCATTTTACATATGAGGAAACTGAGGTAAACAGAGGTTAAGTGACTTGCCCAGGGTCACACAGGTGGTAAGTTATCTGAAGCTTTACTTTAAACTCAAGTGTCCCAGGCTCTGGGGGGAGCCAGTGCTCCATCCACTGCAGTGCCACCTAGCTGCTTCTATACCAACTCCCCCTTCCTATGTATCATAGTGGCATGATCATTGTTGCCCCCACTTAGCAGCATAATGAGGGAGGGAGCATATGTTAGTGAAATTGTCTAGATTTGTAGTCATGAATACCTGGTCTCTTATGTTTAATACTAGGCTATGTGATGACTCTGATCAGGTCGGTGAATAACATATTTTGGCATCAGGAACTCCTTGTATTCGCCTACTACATCACTGATTAGCTGCAACTTGTGTTGGTGGAGAGGCCTTGGATCCTTCATGTGTCTGCCTGTCCAACATTAAAGTCATGCTGGCCAGTCCATCATCAGCACACTGAGTGCTGACATGGATTATCTAGGTCACTTGGGCCTAATGAGCTCTGATCGTTGGAAATGTTTTGAGAACAAGTTTAGCAACCAACATCCTAGAATAAGCCCAAGCTAGGTTGTATTTAAACTCTAGAGCTCAATGGCTAATATGGCAATGTTTTGTGTGGGTACCTATCATATTGCTTGCCTTCTCCATGGATGGAGGAGAGGCAAGAAAGAGAGAGAGAATTTGGAACTCAATTATTTTTAAATGAATGCTATTAATAAAAACTCTATCAATCAAAATAGTCAATATCTCTTTACTCTAGACTACTCCTGACACCCTGGAAATTCACTTCAGTCCCTTGATTTCTCTCACACTAGCAATATCTGCTGCCCCTGCAGCCTCTTCCTCTAAGATTGGCCAGTGTCCTTCCAGAACCTCAATTTTAAGGAAAGTACTCAGGCCAGCCATGTCTAATTGCCTGAGTTCACTCAGGATTTAATCCCAAGTATTCCATTTTCTGGTTCTGGACATGGAGAACTTCCCTCAAGGAACTACATTTTTTATTTAGTATGGTGATTGGGATTCATACATTAAATATCCACACAAATTGACACCCCCCTCCCCCACAGAAAACATCATTGCCACCTCAACATTGTTGGTTAGACAGTACAGATCCAGATCTCATATATACAGAGCAGAGGTCCATTAGAATGTGAAGTGTCTGACTGTAAAGGTCCATCCAAGATTATGTTATGTCCATTTCCAGAATTACTTTCAGAATATAATGCTTTGCAAATATCCCTTTAGTTTAAGTCTGAACAGCAAGAAATTCCCTCAAGAAGCTATGTTGATTTATTTTGCAGATTGTATATCAACCACTCATATTCATGAACGTATTACCAACAAATACACACACAAACACATAAAAACGAGGGCCTACATTGTTGGGCTGAAAGGGACTAGACTTGATGATACATGAAGTAAGACACAGAGCCGAGGCTCTTTAGAATGTTAAGCATCTTGACTGTGGAAAGATAAAGATTCTATTATGTCCAGTTGCTCCAGTTATCTCTCACAATGCAATCCTCGACATCCATTTATTTTGAAGCTGAACTTCAAGAATGCCTTTGTTGATTTATTGCACTCATGGTATGGTGACATGACAACATGCTTCTGACCCAGGTAAATTACCTTTGTATGGACCTTCAAAATCACCTTATCTGCAAATAAAAATAAGCATCCTTAAATGATCTATGCTATTTTCTTTCCTACTTCAGATGAAATCTTAATAGATCAGCTTCTACATGTCCCCATAATAATAATGATGCTGGCTAAATGAGGAACCCTTAATTAAATAATTATATTATCACTGATATTAAAATAAGACAGATAAAGTGCATTATAAATGAAACACACACACACACACACACACACACACACACACACACACACGGGCCAACATTGATAATCCAAACATAATGTTGGATTGTAAGGTGACAGAGTTGATTCTCTATACAGAGCTGAGGCTCTCCAGATGCTCTCCAGCATCTGACCATGAAAGTTGTCACGATTACTCCTCAGGATTCAATCTGAAACAATCCATCTATTTTGAAGCAGAGCTTCAAGAATCTCCCTCAAATACCTCTGCTGATTTATTTTCCAGATTGTATTCGTGGTGTGGTAACACAACATTCCTCTGATCTACAGTAAGTTACCTGTGTATGACCTTCAAAATGACTTTATTTCCCCAGGCCCTCATTTCTCATTTGTTAAAAAAAACCATAAAGCGTATTGAAATGATCTTTAAGATTCTTTCCCACATTGGATATAATATAATTATTGGCTTGACTTCTAGCATTGCTCCATAACAACAATGCTAGTTAAATAAGGACTTCTTAATTAAATAAGTGATTCTTAATTAAATCCTTGTATTATTACTGATATTTTAAAAAGACAGATAACGTGTATCAATACCACAAAATCTGCACACAAGGGCTAAAATTGATAACACTCAACAATTTTGGGTTGGAAGGCAACTAGATGTGATCCTGAGATTACAAAGCTCATGCTTGTTAGAATGGCCGGCACCTGACCCATGAAAGGTAAAGACTGTGTTATATCCACTTGCCACCATTGCCTCTCAGGATTTCATCTCAAATATATCCCTTCATTTTGAAGCTGGAATTCAAGAATCTCCCTCAAAGATCTTTGTTGGTTTATTTTTCAGATTAGTGGTATGGTAACATGACAAACACATTCTTGACACTGGTAAAAATTACATTTGACCTGTGTGTCAACACAACTTATTTTAACCTTCCTCAGAACTCATTTCTTGATTTGCAAATATGTGTGTATGCATGTACCCATATGTATACATGTGTGTCATGTACACACATGTATACATGTGTGTATGTATGTGTGCACACATATATGTGTATGTGTGTCCATGTGTGTGTGTGTGTGTATTTGATGTTTCTCTGATCTCTGACATTCCACCCACTTTGGATGCAAATATCATTGGCTCAGATTCTATCGTTTCTCTATAATAATAATCTGGCTAAATAGGGAAATTCTTAGTTAAATAAACAATTTCTTTACTATTTGAATTATTATTGATATTTAAATAAGCCAGATAAAGTGTATATACCAAGAAACCTGACCCACGCATATAAAACATACACACACATGAATGCAGGGCGATCATTGATAACCTAAAATTTGGGGGCTGAAAGCTACTACATGTTATCCTATATGTAGTAAGATAGAGCCGAGGCTCTCCAGAATGTCCGGTATCATGACCGTTGAAAGGCAAAAGTCATTCGGTTATATAGTTGTCAGTTACCTCTCAGGATTTAATCCCAAATGTCCCTTTATTCTGAGGCCTGACTTCAAGAATTTTCCTCAAACATTTTTGATTTGTTTTTTAGGTTGTATTAGTGGTATGCTTAGTAATGATATTACTTCATTGTCTATGGTGCTTTTTAGCAGTATTTAGTTTCCTTCCTTATCTCTTTTGATAAGATTTATTTTTGCTTTTGCTTTGTCTGAGATCAGGATTGCTACCCCTGCTTTTTTTTTTTTTACTTCAACTGAAGCATAATATATTATGCTCCAGACTTACCTTTACCCTGCGTGTGTTGCTCTTTTTCAGATGTGTTTCCTATAAGCAACATATTGTAGGATTATAGTTTTTAATCCCCTCTGCTAAACACTTTTGTTTTATGGGAGAGTTCATCCCATTCACATTCACAGTTATGATTACTATCTGTGTCTTTCTCTCCATCCTTTCCCCCCCGCATTGATGCTTTTCTTTCTCCTTTTCCCTCCTCACTAGTGTTTTGCTTTTGACCACTGCCTCCCTCAATCCCACCTCCCTTCTATTAGCCCCTTCCCTATTCTTCCCCTTTACCCTTACTATTTCTTCTCTCCTTTCTATCTCCCCTCCCTTTTCTTTCCCCTTTTCCCTCCTATTGCCTACAGGGCTAGTTAGATTTCTATACCTAACTGATTATGTTATTCCCTTCTTGAGCCAAATCTGATGAGAGTAAGGTTCAAACAATGCTCATCTCCCTCCCTTCTTACCCTCTGCTGTAATAGGTTTTGGTACCTTTTCCTGTAATGTAATTTACTCTTATCTACCTCCTCCTTTCCTTTTCTCTCAGTACATTTTCTCAGATCAGATTAATCCACTTACTTGGATCCATTTAACCCACTTGATTAGTTTTTTTTTTTATCATTACATCAAAATCACCTTATATCCACCCCTTTTATGTATACTCCTTGAACATGGTGTAATAACAATACAGTTCTCAAGAGTTACAAGTGTCATCTTCCCTTGTAGGAATGTAAACAGTTTGCCCTTAACAACATGTTGTATTCTTCTGTCCCATTTACCTTTTCATGTCTCTCTTGAGTCTTGTATTTGAAGATACAATTTTCTGTTGAGCTCTGGTCTTTTTATCAGCAAAATTTGGAAGTCCCCTATTTGGTTGAATATCCATCTCCTCCCCTGAAAGATTATGCTCATTTTCACTGGGTAGTTGATCCTTGGTTGTAATCCAAACTCCTCTGCCTTATGGAATAGTACATTCCATGCCCTATGGTCTTTTAATGTAGAAGCTGCAAGGTCCGGTGTAATCCTGACTGTGGTTCCATGATATTTAAATTGTTTCTTTTTGGCTGCTTGCAGTATTTTCTCTTTGACCTGGTAATTTTGGAATTTGGCTACTATATTCCTTGGTGTTTTCAATTTGGGATCTCTTTCAGGAGATGATGGGTGGATTCTTTCTATGGCTATTTTACCTTCTGGTTCTAGGACCTCAGGGCAGTTTTCCTTTATGATTTCCTGAAAGATACTGTCCAGGCTCTTATTTTCATCATGATTTTCAGGCAGACCAATAATTTTTAAGTTGTCTCTCCTGGATCAATTTTCCAGGTCAGTTGTTTCACCAGTGAAGTATTTTATGTTTCCATCTATTTTTTCATTCTTTTGTTTCTGTTTGACTGATTCTCACTCTCTCACAGAGTCATTAGTTTCCATTTGCCCAATTTTAATTTTTAACAAATTGTTTCCTTCTATTAGATTTTGTACCTCCTTCCCCATCTGGCCAATGGTATTTTTAAGGGACTTGTTTTCTTCAGTGTACTTTTTTCCAGTGGGCCAATTGTATTTTTTAAGGACTTGTTTTCTATAGTTAATTTTTCTCCTTCTTTTTCCAAGCTATTGACTCTCTCTTGCATACCTCTCAGTTTTTTCTTCTACCTCTCTTATGTGACTTTTAAAGTCCTTCTTGAACCTTTCCAAGAAGGGCTTTTGGGCTTCAGACCACTTCATATTACCTTTAGAGGTTCCAGATATGGGTTTGTTGATAATATTGTTCTCTTCAGAATTTCTGCCCTGATCTTCACTGTTCTCATAATATGAATCTATTGTACGTTTCTTTTTGCTAACGGTGTTTGCTTATTTCCTGGCCTTTAAAGAAAATGAGCGGGGCAGCTAGGTGGTGCAGTGGATAGAGCACTGGCCCTGGATTCAGGAGGACCTGAGCTCAAATCTGGCCTCAGACATATTATGCTTCCTAACTGTGTGACTCTGGGCAAGTCACTTAACCCCAACTGCCTCACTAAGGAAAAAAAAAAAAAAGAAAGAAAGAAGCTCTCCTGCTGGGGAGCAGAGAGCACTGACCCAAGCTTCTTGTGTTGGCAGCCTGGGGCCTGTGCTGGGGCCTCCAATGTTGGCAGTTGGAGGCTGTAGGGTTCTGGCAGTTTACCTGGTATTGGGCTGGAATCAGCAACATTGGAACTCTAGGGGTAGGATTGGGTAGTCTAGCCCCTGGAGGTTGCCTGCTTTTCCTTTCCTTTTGCTTTCTTCAGCTCCTTTCAGGTGGATGTTGCAGGATGTTTATTCACCTGGGGCCCCTTGGAGAGCTTCACAGAGTTTTGCTGAGGCACTGGGAAATTGCTGTAAATGCCAAGGCACCTGGTGGTTTTATGAGCTGGTTTCCACCGGTTCCCCTGCCCTCACTGAAGCACTGAGGGTCCAGGTGTTGGTATTTGCCTGCTCCACCACCTGGGTTTCAGGATCTCCTCCTGGGATGCTGAGGTGGGGCTTTCTGCTAGCTTGCTGGGATGCCTCCGGATCCATACTGCTCCCCTTCCCCCAGGGCAAGAGGGGCCTTTTCTGTTAATCCCTGAAGTCACCCGGGCTACTGCACTGCTGCACCCCATCTTTATTCTGGTTCAGCTGTTCCTGGGCTTTTCCTGGGGAGATATTTTCTGGGCTTTCAGAGGTTGGTAAGGGAGGATAAGAGCAACTTACTTCTTACTCCACCATCTTGGCTCCTGGAAGCAGAAGAGATGTGGAGATTATTGACCAAGATTTTAGAGGTTAGAAAAGCATCCTCTTCACCCTGGAAGATTCCTCCACCCCTGCAGCCCCTTCCTCTTATCCTTCAGCTCCTCCTGAGGCAGCTGCTTGGTGCAGTGGTTAGTGTGATGGCCTCAAATCAGGAAAACCTGAGTTCAAATCTGACCTCAGATACTTACCTGGGGAAGTCCCTTCACCCCTGTTTGCCTCAGTTTCCTCATTTGTAAAATTTGGATAATAATAGCACTTACCAGGGGCCAGCTAATCCCTATATTTTAAAGATAAGGTACTAAGTGCCTGAGACAGAATTTGAATTCAAACCTTCTTCACTCCAAACCCAATGTTCTGTCAGAGCAAGACAGAGGACAGCAGGAACACTTACCTTTTGTTTTAGAATCTGTGCTCTCATGAATATGTTGATGGAAGTGGGGTGGTATGGAGGAAATACTTTTGGATTTGGAATGTGATGACCTGTGTTCAAATCCTGGATCAGCATGACCTTGAGCAAATAATTTTTCATCTCTAACCCTTAGTTGTTGTGGGGTTTTTTTTTTCACCTCTTCCATTACGGGAACTAGACCCCCTAAGTTTTCTTCTGGCTCTAAATTTATGGTGTTGTAAGAGGGTCGGTCCAGCTTAGAATTCATCACCTCTTTCAATCCAATAATGAAGAGGAAGGAAAGGAACAAGCATTTATTAAGCACCTACTATATACCAAGCACTGTCTCATTTGATCCTCACAACAACCCTGTGAGATAGGGGCTAATATCATCCCCATTTTTAATAGTTGAGGAAACTGAGGCAGATGCAAGTTAAGTGACTTGGCCAGAGTCACACAGCTGATGTCTCCTCCAGGATTTTATCTTGTATCTTCCCTAATTCCAGGCCCAGCACACCTATCTACCCCATAAATCTCAATAGGAGATTTCTAGAATTCTACAAAAAAAATGAGGTGGAGGTGGATTTGATGGCCTCTAAGGTCCCTTCCAGGTCCAAATCTATGATTGCTTACCTCTATGAGCCTCAGTTTCTTTATCTGTAAAATGAGATGGCTAGATAGCTTTTTAAAGTTCATAAAGGTTTACGCAGATCCAAGCATACTATTTGCTATTTTTTTTCTTCTGTCGTGTTTTGTTTCCTCTTTCTGGTGGTTCCTCCTATTAGTTCTAATTCTTACTTACAACATCACTAATGTGAAAATATGTTTCATAGGAATGTATATGTAGAGCCTAAATTGGATTGCGCTGTCTTGAGGAGGGAGGTAGGGCAGGAAGGGGAGAAAAATTTAAAACTCCAAAGCTTATGGAAGTGATTGTTGATGAATTAAAATACATTAATAAAAAATTAAAAAGAAAAAGAATGGGCAAAGGCAAAAAAAAAAGTTTATAAAGGTTTAGAATTGGAAGGGATCTTAGAAGCTTAAAATCACATGACTAATGCGGAAATGTGTTTAATATGATTCAGATTGCATATTGCCTTGGGAAGGGGAAGGAGGAAGGGAGAAAAAATTTTGAAACTCAAAATCTTATAAAAGTGAGTGTTTAAAACTTTCTTTACATGTAATTAGAAAAAATAAAATACTATTTTAAATTTATTATTAATTATTAATAATTAAATTATGATAAATTATAATATTAATTTATTTATTTGATTATAATTAATTGTAATACTAATTTTAAGAGAAAATTTTTTTTGAAAAAGCAGCCACTTAATCTATCTCCCTCATTTTACAACTGAGGAAACCCACACCTAGAGAGGTATGCAACGCCCTGAGCAAGAAGACTTGAACAAGGCCACAAA
Source organism: Vombatus ursinus (assembly GCF_900497805.2). Lineage (NCBI taxonomy): Eukaryota > Metazoa > Chordata > Mammalia > Diprotodontia > Vombatidae > Vombatus > Vombatus ursinus. The sequence continues at coordinate 1,473,183 of NW_020941065.1, read as the reverse complement.
AAGGTAAGCAGAAAAACTGGATTTGGACCCCAAGGTCTCCAAAGACAGGTGATGTTCTTTCCACTGAGCCACATTGGGTGTTTTCTCAGCAAGGAAGGCACAGGGCCAGCAATGATGCTAAGGGAGATAGCAGGGGCAGGGGCCAGAGCGAGCAGGAAGGGACGCAATGGGAGATGGACTTGGAGAGGGAGGCTGGGGCCTTGAGTCTAAAAAGACCCTTGACCTTGCAGGTCACTGACCTCCAACCTAGAGCCTGCCAGGGGGATGTTTGTCAGCCGACTTCAACCCTATGGCACCTCTTGCCCCATGATTGCATCCATTGGCCGCCACACACACACCTCTCTGTGTCAATCAATGGGTTACTGTTTAAGCGGTCATTTCGTCATGTCCATGCCTCCCTCCCACCCCCAGGCCCAATTGGCTGGGACTTCCATTCTCAGAATAAGACTCTACACTGGTCCCCCCCCCTCCTGAAGAAGGGGTGCTCCCCTGGACATGTTCAGCAGCCTGTCTCATCTCCCTCTCCAGAAGGGGCATATAACTTCTCAGCCTCAGTTCCCTCCTCTGAAAAAGGAGGGGGTTGCACTTGATGGCCAGCCCCAGATCTATGATCTCTTACCTTTATAAGCCTCAGTCCCTTCATCTATAACATAAGAAGGCTCTGTAGCTCTCTTTAAAGGTTTGTAAGACACCTTCCAAATATTATCTCATTCAATCCTCACAATAATCCTGGGAGGTATTCTCATCCCCATTTTAAAGATTAGGAAACTAAGATAGACAGAGTCTAAATGCCGTGGCCGTGGTCACACAACTATTAAGGGTCTGAGGCCAAATTTGAAGTCCACTGCATCACCTAGCAGTCTTAGAGGTCCTCCAGGGGTGGGGAACCTGTGGCCTCAAGGCCACACTTGGCCTTCTAGGTCCTTGGGCTCAAAGAGCTGTACTTGAGGACCTAGAGGGCCATATGTGGCCTCTAGGCCACAGGTTCCCCACCCCTTATGTCTAGTCCAATGACCTCATTTTACAAATGAGGAAATTGAGGCACAAAGAAATGACCTAACTTGCCCAAGGTCATATCACTAGTAAGTGTGTCAGAAGCAGGATTTGGGCACGGGTCCTCTAATCTGCCAGAGGGGACTGTAGCACACGTTGCACAAATAGCAACAAGGGAGCTGATGGAGTCGACCTGTGGCTCAGTGATAGCAGGGAAAGAGGGACCCAATAGGGATCGATCATCGCTGCCTCCAGGGCTGAAAAAGGTGGTCCCTAATCCAGACCTCTGGTTTCTGTAGACACAAGATATAGACGGATACAAAGACAGATAGGAAGATGAACATCAAAGAAGAACGGGAAATAAACAAATATATAATCTATAACATAGAACATATAACACATAACAACATATGTCTTTCTCATATATAATTATTGTTATATCTAATTATACATTATATATAACATAAATTAAATATATTATAAATAATATATTATGATTTGTTATATATAATCATTGTTATATATTTGTGTTATATATTATTAATTATATAAAATAATATAAATTATTTAATATATTATAAATTACATGTTTTATATACAAACATATATAGATACATAATTTGTTCTTGGCAACTGGTCCCATCATTTCCTGGCAAATAGAGGGAGAAGAAATAGAAGGAGGGTTCGATTTGATTTTCTTGGGCTCAAAGATCACTGCAGACAGAGACTGCTGCCAGGAAATTGAAAGACGCTTGCTCCTTGGAAGGAAAGCTATGGCAAATCTGGATGGCATACTAAAAAGCAAAGACATCACCTTGGCAACAGTCAAAGCTCTGGTTTTCCCATAACAATGTAGGGCTGTGAGAGTCGGACTATACGGAAAGCTGAGAGTCGAGAAATTTTGATGCTGGAGAAGACTTTTGAGAATTTCTTGGATAACTTGAAGATTAAATCATTCAATTGTTAAAAGAAATTAATTCAGACTGTTCACTGGAAGGTCAAATACTAACACTGAAGCTTAAATACTCTGGCCACATAATGAGATGGGACTCATTGGAAAAGATACTGATTTTAGGAAAGGTTGAAGGCAAAAGGAAAAGGGGATGGCAGAGAATGAGATAGAGAGTGCCATGGAAACAATGAACATGAACTTGGACAGACTTCAAGAGAGAGTGGAGGTTAGAAGGGCTGGGCGTGCTATGGTCCATGGAGTCATGAAAAGTTGGACACAACTGAACAACAAAAATATATATAATTACATTATATACATATATATAATAGTGTATTTACAGGGGTATAGAGAATGATAGCTCTAGAACTGCAGGAGATCTCAGAAGCTGTTTCATCCAATTTCATCCAATCACTGTATTTTAAAGATAAAGAAACTGAGGCCAGAAAGTTTTGCCTAGGGCACCCCTGAATGGGATTAAATCCAGGTCATCTGACCCTAGAATCTGTATTGCCTCCTTAATAGAAGTAAGCCCCTCTTTAAGGTCATGTTTAGGTAATCCAGCTTCCTCCTAGGGCTTGGCATGGTTTTGCCTGCTACTATATATTTAGAGGTTAGGCATGACTCCTGATTGGCTGAATGATTATTGAAACATTGCCAACCTGCCCTAAGAAAAGTTTCAGAGACTCTTCAAAGAGCCACATGGAGAAAAGGCTTCCCGGGAAGATGATGGATAGAGAAGGACTTTTGAATGGCAGATTACAGTCCTCTAAGCAACAAATGTTTGGAAGCCCCCATCATATTCTTGATCTTTTGTTCAGTTTTTGTTGGGTTGGGTTTTTTTTTTTTTTCAGTCATGTCCAACTCTTCATGACCCCATTTGGGGTTTTCGTGGCAGAAATACTGGAGTGGTTTACCATTTCCTTCTCCAGCTCATTTTACAGATGAGGAAACTGAGGCAAACAGGGTGAAGTGACTTGCCCAGGGTCACAAAGCTGGTAAGTATCTGAAGCAATATTTGAACTCAGGAAGATGAGTCTTCCTGACTTCAGGCCCAGCATTTAATCAGCTGCACCACCTACCTGCCCATTCTTGACCTTAGGGCCTACAATTCTAGAGATTTCTGAAAAAAGACTTCTCCCCTTCTCTCTCTCCTGGTTTGAACTGAGATCTTACCTCTCTCCCAACTGAAAAGCTCATTTACTTTAGTGTATTTCCTGGTATATTCTAATCTGTAGAACTCCAATTTCTATCTGTTGTTTTGTTCAGGAAAAAAAAAATGAGTTTGCTTGCTATTCATTATTTGTGATGGTCTTTTGTGTAATGGGTTGGATGGAGAGAGACTGAGTCAATGGTTATCCTCCCCCTTAAGAGTGATCAGGGGGGCAGCGAGGTGGCACAGGGGATGGAGCGCTGGCCCAGGAGTCAGAAGGACCTGAGTTCAAATTCGGACTCAGACACATAACACTCACTAGCTGTGTGATTCTGGGTAAGTCACTTAACCCCAACTGCCTCACAAAAAAAAAGAGAGAGAGAGTGATCAGGAAAACAACCCTCATTCTGAAACCTGACTTATGCCGCTAGATGAAAAATCTATGAGAGGTTGCAGTTGAATATGATTCTAGCCTGATAGATCCTTACAACCTAGAGAAGACATTGCCCAGCCTAGTCTGTCCTGGACCTTACCTACCCTGACCACCCAAAAAAGGGATGCAAAATGCATAGGAATGCATTTCCTATGGAACAAAGAGTGTATTGTTTGGGGTGAAGGAGCTGGATCATGAATAGGAGTCCGATTCCAAATGTGAACAAGGGTATTCCAAGCAGAGGGAGCAGAAGTGGGGAAGGGGGTTGATTAGTTTCAATGTACCTAATAGTAGCTCAGTCTGGCTGTCAAATGGGCTGTGTCTGAGGGAACAAGGGAAGATCAAGCCAAAAAGGAAGGGCAGCACCAAATTTGTGGTGGACCTTGGATGTCTGGTTAAGGAGACTGAGCTTTTAACTAATGGGCAATGGGGAGCCATTGAAGATATTGGGGGAAGGGGGGGATGAACATGATCAGAGCTATGCACTGAGATGATCAATCTGTTAGCATTTTCAGATTAAAAGCAGGTAGAAACCAAGGCACCTAGCATAGGCACCTAGTATAAAGAATTACATTAGAAGACAAGCAGTAAATATTGAATGAATATATGAATCAAGTCGAGGACAGACATCAGTTAGGTATCTACTGGAATGGTCCAAGTGTGGGATGAAGGTCTAAATAGACTAATTCACTCAATATGAATCAATAAATCCCATTGATTCTACCACCAAAATATCTTTCACCTATCCTTTCTCCACTCATGACACCACCCTAGGTCAAGTCTTCATTACCTCCCTCCCTGATGGGAGGAACAGCCTCCTAAGTGGTTTTCCTGTCTCCAGTCTCCCCCGCCTCTGGTCCATGGGATTCTCTTGCTTGGGTCATTACAAACTCTTAAGCCTAGAATTCCAAGATTTCCTTAATTTGTCTTTAATTTACCCTTCCACATTACCCCCATTCACTCACTCTACGTCCTAGCCAACCTAAGCCATTCCCCAAATTCAACATGGTAGCTCCATCCTCTATGTATTTGCCAATATACAGGTGGAGAAGGCAACTCAGCAGCCATTTAACCCAACCTGTGCCTGAACAAGAATCCCTTCTGTGCCATTCCCATCAAAGTGGTCATTCCATTTACGCTTGAATAACCTCAAGGGAGGGGTTCTACCTCCAATGCACTGGGACAGACCTAATGGTTATAAAGTTTTCCTGATGTCAAGCCTACATTTGCTTGTCTGCCACTGCCCACTCTGGCCAAATAGTAATAATATGACTAATAGTTATATGGAGCTTGCTCTATGCCAGATGCTGTGCAAAGAACTTTACAATTATTGTCTCATTTGATACTCACAATAACCCTTGGAGGTAGGTGCTGTTGTTATGCCCATTTTACAGACCATTTTCTTCATGAAGTGTAGTCAAGTGCTAGAAGGAAGGAAGGAAGGAAGGAAGAAGGATGGTAGGAAGGCAGGAAGGAAGGAAGAAAGATGGTTGGAAGGAAGGAAAGGAGGGAGGGAGGAAAGGGAAGGAGAGAGGGAAGGGAGGAAGGAAGGAAGGAAGGAAAGAATGAATGAAGAAACAAAGGAAGGAGAGATGGAAGAGAGGAGGGAAGGAGGGAAGAACCACATAGATAGCCTCTGCCTACTTCATAGCCTTACTTCAAGCCTGCCCTTCTGGGAAGCACAAACAGAACAGAGATCTGAGTGTTCAGAGATCTGGGAAAACAAACGTCAAAATTCTCACCATCTCCTGAGTCAAGGACACACAGATCGAAATAGGAAGATAGGAAGTCCAGGGGAATGGGTGACGTAAGCAGGGCAGAGAGATAGGTGACCTGGAGGTCTCTGTCACAACAGGGCCTGTTGGGGGAGGGGGGAGCTGCAGCTTTCAGGGAGATCAAGAGGTTTTACAGCTTCCTTCAATTTTGGTGGTAGTCCTCTTGACAGGAGGAAACTGAGTCTCAGAGAAAAGCCCCAAAGTGCCTAGGATTGTTGCTACATCCAACAAGTCTGAGGCTCCAAGCTGGGCGCCTGAGTTTGGTCACTAGTTAAGACTCTACTACCCCTAAGCTCCCTTGAGGCAAGACTCTTTGCCAAGACAACCCCAAACAGGGTCACAAACTGAACAACAACTGACCATTTCTGTGCCTCAGTTTTCTCCATGTGTTAAATGGGAGAACATAACCCCTTTCCTGACTCCCAACAACTTTCAGAGCATGATTATATATGAATGCTTGGTCCTCTCAGAAATGCTCAGAAAATGATATCTGGGCATTAGAATCTCTTCTTTCACATCAATTTGCTGTGTGACTAGAGGAAAAACACAAGCAAAAATTTCCTCATTCAATTTCATAAACATTTATCAGTTGCCCACTGTATACAAAATACTGAGTTAAGTGCTGAAGATAAAAAGATCGAAAAAAAAAAAACTCAGTCCCGGTCCTTAAGGAATTTATGTTCTGCTTGAAGGGATGCAAAAATATGTGTGTGTATTGTGTATTAAATATATATATACATATATATGAGCGTGTGTGTGTACACATACGTATGTATTGGCTAACATCTATGTGTAGTTTTACACACACATGTGTGTACATACATATTAATATACATATGTATATTATATATACATACATATTACACATACATATGTGAGTATACATTGCATACTCATATATGTGAATACATGTGTATATATACATGTACACATATATATGGTTAATCACTATGATATGGACTATGTCATGTGTCACAAATGCATAGAGAGTATACAACGTGTATCCAGAGGGCTGGGGGAGAGAGGTTAGAGACCCTCATTTTACTGGTTTTTGTTCTATAGGCAACAGTGAAGGTGGTATCTGCCTTGGACTATTGAAGCCACAGATGAGGGTCCAGCCTTGGGCAGAATGTGGACATAATCACCCAGTACTCTAGATCAGAAGATTATAGATATAGAACTCTAAGGAACCTTGGATGAGGAGATGGAAGGTCCAATCCTCTCATTTTAAGATAAGGAAACTGAGTCCCAAGGACAGGCACAGCCCCAATAGAACCCTCCCTTGTGATGTGAAAGTTCAGTTAATTCCAGGTTGGTAGCACATTTCTGAAATTCCTGCTATTAGGGGAGGCTGGGGTTTGGTGGATGGCTTGAGTTTGGGAGTTCTGAGCTACAGAGGGCTAGGCTAAGAGGAAATCCACACTAAGTCTGACACCCGTCATCTTGAGTCCACAGTAGCAGGGAGCCACCAAATTAACTAAGAAGGGATGAACTGGCCCAGGTGAGAAATAGACCAGGCCAAAGACCCCATGCCCTTGGGATTGGGCCCATAAAGGGTAGCTGCACTTGTACTCTGACTGAGATAGGGACATTTGATCTCCAGAACAAAAGAAGAAAGAAAGAAAAGAAAGAAAGAAAGAAAGAAAGAAAGAAAGAAAGAAAGAAAGAAA
>NW_020941065.1:1464580-1466200 GCF_900497805.2 Vombatus ursinus | reverse complement strand
AAAGAAAGAAAGAAAGAAAGAAAGAAAGAAAGAAAGAAAGAAAGAAACTCACATATTGGTCATGACTAGTGAGTTATTCTTCATCTACACCCATAATCCACCTTCTTTCTGGCAGGTCTTTCAAAGAAAAATTCCAGAGTCTTAGCGAAGATGAGAAGGAAATCCCAAGTCAGAATCATAGCATCTCAGATTTGGAAGAATACACAGGCCACTTAGTACAACCTAGACCTAAACACAAATCCTCTCTACAAGGTCCCTGGCCAGTGCCTATCTAGTCTCTGCTTGAAGACTTTCATTGAGGAGGAACCCACCATCACACAAGGCAGCCCTTTTCTCCATGGGATGGCTCTCATTGGTAGAAAATCTTTCCTTGCATCTAGGCTACATCTACTCTTCCACTCACTGCTACTAGTCCTCCCCTATGGGGCCAAGGCTAATCCTGCTTCTAGGTAACAGCCCCCAAAAAACTTGCAAACAGCTCTCATGTTGCCCCCAAGTCTTCTGCTAAACATCCCCAGTGCCTTCAACCAATGTGTCATAGTTGGAAAGTCCTTGTTCACCCTAGCTGCCCTCCACTGCACACTCTCCAGCTATCAATGTCCTTCCCGGTATCCAGAGAACTGAACATTATACTTCAAAAGTGGCCTGACCAGAGTTGAGTACAGTGGAAGTGTTCTCTCTCTCATTCTAGACAGTATTTCTTTTTTGATATGTCTAAAATCATGGATTTCTTTCCTGCCCTTGCCACGTGACTATGGACAAGTTCCCGGCCTCCATGGTGCCTCATTTTCCTTGTTTGATGAGACAAAGCCCTGATTGCCTCTGCCTAATCAAGGGATGTTAAAAAAATGAATGAGATTTCATAGTGTGACATTAGCAAGTCACTGGCCATCAGATTGTAAGTTCCTTGAGGGCAGGCACTGCCTTTTGCCTCTTTGTGTATCCCCAGAGCTTGGTACAGTGCCTGGCACATAGTAGGCTCTTAATAAATGTTTATTGACTGACTTCCCTGCTTTGGGTCTCAGTTTCCTCCTCTGTAAAATGAGGGGATTGGGTTAAATCACCTCAAAGTTCCCATCCAGCTCTAAATCTATGAACCTATGAGATATAAAAGGGTCCAGTTCTCAAGCTCTTTCATCCAGTGAGTCCTCCCTAAAGCTCCCATAATTCCTAGCCACTCTTCTTACTCCCTGCCCCTATAAGGTCTCTTCCTTGAGGCAATCTCTGAAGGCCACAGGAAGAGAGTGTAGCAAGTGGGGTGAATTGTATGCACAGTGAAGGAGACTGGTTCAGCACCACTGACAAGGCAAACATCCACACACACACACACACACACACACAGATACCCTTCCACTGCCTTAGCCACTACACAGGTGATCAGAGTTGACTTTCCCCTTCGCTGCAGAAAGCCTCTCCAGGCAGGGAGGAAGGGAAGCCAAAGAAATTCCACTGGGAAGTGCTCCATTTTTTCTTGCTGTGTCCTACAGATTGAGTGTAGCTTTGTAGCTGCTGAGCCATGGGACACACTGTCCTTGGGAAAGAGTAGACTTTGGGGGTTTGTTTTCTTGTCAGCTGCCTTGTTCACCTCATCATTATTCTGGTCCCAGCTTTCGGCTCTGC
>NW_020941065.1:1370546-1464570 GCF_900497805.2 Vombatus ursinus | reverse complement strand
TGTGTGTGTGTGTGTGTGTGTGTGTGTGTGTGTGTGTGATGAAAGACAGAGGGGCAGAGACAAAGATGTAGACAGAGAGAAAAACGCAGAGACAAAGATGTAGACAGACAGAAAAATGGAGAAAGAGAAAGAAAGAGAGGGACAAGCCCTTCCTCCGAAATCATAAGCCTTGGGTTCAAATCCCACCTCTGAGGATAACTAACTGTGACTCTATATAAGTTACAACCTCTCTGAGCCTCAGTTTCCTCATTTGTAAGCTTCTCAGGTTCCTTCCAGATCCAAGAACCTATGACACAGAGATAGGGTCAGACAAAGCTGGGAGCTATGGATTAGAATTCACTTCAGGTAAAGCTGACCTCCCAGTCTGGGGTAGATAGAAGCAAGGGGCTAGACCAGATGACCTCATGAGAGCCCCTCTGGCTTAGGGGTACTGAAAGGAGGAAAGGCCCTCAGGGGCCATCCTGTCCAATCAAATGGTTCAGTATCAGAAATGGATAGGGTTTTATTACTGGAAATGATACTAAGGAAGGCAGGTTTGTCACTGCACCTTAAGGACCATGGCAGCTTTCCATCTGACTTACATGTATGGTCTTCCCCATTATAAGGAAGGTGAGCTCCTTAAGAGGGGGCTGTCTGACTTTTCTGTTTTTAACCCCAGAATTTAGCACAATGCTAAGTCCTCTGCCTGTCCTCATGTCCTCTCCTACCTCCCACCCTCTGTGGGCTTCCCTTGGGGTAACTGTCTGCTGTCCACAGGTCTCCTGAGGGGAAGGGAGGGGAGGGGAGGGGAGGGAGCTGGCATCAGGGCAGGAGGGGAGGTGGGGCCCTTTCTAAACTTCCATTGGCTCCCCTGGGAACAGCCAGGCTATATAAATTTGAGAGGAGACTGGGGAATTGAGAGTTAGTGCTTTCCCCTGGCCCTTGCAGGAGGGCTCTGGATACTCCCTCCACACCCTTGGCCAACTTCTCCCTGGTGAGTGAATCTTGACTTCTCGCCTGCCTCTCTCTCTCCCTTCTGCTTCCTCTCCTGGTGGCCACAGTAATGGGGAAAGGATCTGGCCAAGCGATCTGCCAAGACAGTCCTCAGTTTGGGAGGGGTTGCTAAAAACAAACCAAAAAGAAGCAAACTGGTAGCACCATTTGGAGAGATCAGAGAGCAGGTAATGCCCCTACCTGATCCTCATTTCCCCTGAGGTGTTTGGGTATGGACCTAAGGAATACGATTGAAGGAAAGGGGACTGCTTGCCCTACTTTTGTCCCTACCTTACCCTGGTCCTTTTGAATCATTCAACCCCATGCACCTCCAAGAGGGAGCTAGATGGGCCCTTTGATCAATGAGATCCCGAGAACCTGGCACCGCAGGCAATGTCCAGGCTGCCCCAAAGGTCTTTTAGCCGATGCTGGGCAGGCAAGAGTCAGATTGCTTCAGAGAGGATTCTATCACAACTACAGGTTATCCCTGAGGGTTTCTGAGGTCCCTTCCAGCTCAGACATTCTATAATTCAAACTCTGACCTCCACCAATCCAGACCCCAGACCAGTGGGAATGTTGGCCCCAATAGCCCAAGCCCCCATTGCAAAAGCCTCTTCTCCAGACTCTCACAGGCAAATACAGAAGCTCAGAGCCTCATGAATGGAGTGTTTGAGTTTGGGATTCAAGTCTCCAGAGAAATACCATCAAAGATCTCAAAACCCCAAGCCCTGCTCCCCCCAGGAATCAACTCATTTCTTCAGTGCTCTAAGGTTTATAAAACACTTTCCCTAACACACCACTTGGAGAACACTACTGCAAGTATTTTTATTTTAGGGGATGTGGGGAGTCTGGACTCATTAACCCAATGTGGAAACTCCCTCCTCCCACCAGTGTGCCTTATTTGTCATTCATAGTTTTTTCCAGAGATGCCTCTTGCCCAGAGAGGTTGAGTGACTTGTCCAGGGTCACACAGCCATCATGAGTCAAAGGAAGGTCTTGATCCCAGGGTCTTCCTCCCTCCAAGGCTGGCCCTCTAGGCTCAAGTTCTATTATTTTTATTATTACTCTTTTCTCCTTTTTGGAGGTATGGAGTTTAGATGGAAACAACTTAAGGACAAGTAACTCTTCTGCTGATTGGTCTTTTATATTTAATGTTCTGTGGATTCATGTGCAACTGGAAAAAATCACTTGTTTTTTTTTTTAAATTGAGTAGTGTAGGAATGTCAACTCATTGTCTCTAGATTTAGTCTTATGATTGTCTGGATTTAGGATTTAATTGAGTAGGAAACTCCTAATGAAGAAATTCTCTCTATCAATGCAGATCAGTGACTATTCCTCCAAAGGACAGTCCTTGGGTAGAGGCTTTTCATCTTTTTGCTGTCACAGACCCCTTTTGCAGTTTGGGTCCCCTAAAGACCTCTTCTCCAAATCAAGTTTGTGGCCCACATTTACGATGAAAGAAAATGCTGAATTTCAATTAGAGGTCAATTATAATAAAGATGTATTTTTTTCCCTATCCAAATTCATTCTGACAGAAGTCACCTTCTCTTGTAGAAATAGCAAGGTGTAGTGGCTAAAGCAATAGACTTGGAGTCAGAAAGACCCAGGTTCAAATCCTACCTCAGACACTCAATCAGCTGGGTGACCCCCAGGCAATTCACTTATCTTCTCTTTTAGGATTTAATTAGGTAGGATAAATCTTAAGTGCCTCAGTTTCCTCATCTGTAAAAAGAAGTTAGACCCTTCCAGCACTAAATCTACAATCCCTACCCTTCCCAGTCACTTCTAGCTCTCTTTCCCCAGCCAGTGTACTAGAAATGGATGGGGATTAGGTAGGAAAGAAAGGGAATAAGCATTACTATAGCCCCTACTATGTGCCAGGCACTGTGCTAAGCACTTTTACAGATATTATCTCATTTGATCTTTACAACAACCCAGAAAGGTAGGTGCTGTTATCTCCATTTTACAGATGGGGAAACTGAGGCAGACAGCAGTCAAGTGACTTGCCCAGGGCCAAACAGCTAGTACATGTCTGAGGTTAGATTTGAACTCAGGTCAGCCTGACTCCAGAACCAGTCCCCTGTGCACTATCGCACCGATAGCTGCCTCTGATGGGGAATGACGGGTTGAACACTGTCTTCCCCTCTCTCCCCTCAGAGGGGAGGTTGAAAACTGGACCAGCATACATGAACTTAAGCTAATCTGACCAAAGGCCAGTCTGACATTTATTTGCACAGATGACGGTGATGGTGATCTCTTGTATTTCTATGGGGGCAGCCTGGTTCCCGCTCCTTCATTCACCGTGCTGTGTTATCTCAGGCGACTAACCCTTGTACAAAACCCACAAGTTCCTTCCCCTCTCTCAGACTCAGTTTCTTCCTCTGTAAAATGGGTGGGACCGGGCTCCATGGCCTGGGTCCCTTCCAGCTCTAAAACTAGGACTCCTCTAATGGTTAGGTCTTACAGTCATAGTCAGCATTTTAAAGATAGCATGACAGCTGAAGGGGACTTTAGAGTACAGTGGATAGAGGATGGAACCTTGAGTTAGGAAGAACTGAGTTCAAATCCTGCCTCCAACTTCTACTAACTGTATTAATCTGATCAAGTCACTTAACCCCTGAGCCTCAGTGTCCTCATCTGTAAAATCTGGCCTACTTTGGATTGCTGTAAAGATGAAGTGAGCTAATATTTGTAAAGCGCTCAACATAATGCTGGTATATAGTAGGTGCTTAATAAATGCTTATTCCTGTTCCATTTCCCTAATGAACTTTGCCAACTTTAAAGGACTATATAAACGTGAGCTATTATGATGTTGATTTTAGAAATGTGGAAACCTGAGGCCCAGAGAGATTGTGATTTGCTACATAGATAGTAAGAAGCAGAAAATGAACCCAGGATCTCTGATTATTGATCATAGAATCCTAGATTAAAAACTAGAATGGACCTTGAAGGCCATCCAAGCCTTCAAAAACTAGGTGACCCAGTGGATAGAGCACAAGGCCTGGAGTCAGGAAGATCTGGGTTCAAATCCAGCCTGAGACACTTAGTAGCTGTGTAACCCAGGGCAAGTCCCTTGACCTCTGTCTGCCTCAGTTTCCTCATCTGTAAAATGGGGTTGATCCCACTGGTTTGTCCAGGTCAAAAAGGTTTCTTCTGCCTCATCCCTCACCTTTCTCTCTCCCACTGCAGTGACCATGTCTCAGCAGCCTCTGCATGTGAAGACCCCCATCAGGGACAGCATGGCGCTGTCCAAGGTGGCAGGCACCACCGTTTACCTCAAGATGGACAGCGCTCAGCCTTCAGGGTCATTTAAGATCCGGGGTATTGGACACCTGTGCAAGACGGTGAGAAGGGAAGGGGCAAGCACATGGGGAGGTGCCAGCGATGGCAACAGCAGGCATTGCCCAGGGCCCTTTGGAGGGAGATGAAGGAAGCGTCCTCAGAGGAAGGAGAAGGAGGTCCACAAAGGGTCCAAAAGAAACGACCCATCAGTGTGGCCATGTGCTTGGAGATACCCCAATTACTCTAGGACAGACTAGCACCAACATCAATCCTTTGCATAAAAGCCCTAGGGGACAGCCTGATATAATCTGATGGGTGCCAGGAAAATCCCTACCCCAAAACTGTTCTCCCACTGACTCTCCAGTGCCCCAAGATCCACCACTGGAATGTCATTCCTTTAAATCAAGACCTTTCCATCTCCCAGTTCCTCTGTTAAACAGCATAGCTCTCCCCTGGGGAAGGCCATTGGGTGGTACAGTGGATAGTGTGCTGGACCTGAAATCAGGAAGAGCTGAGTTCCGATCCTGCCTCAGACATTAATGACCCTATGCAAGGGTCATATAACCTGTCAGTCTCAATTTCCTCATCTGTAAAATGGGGATGATAATAGTACCCAATTAATAGGATTGTTGTGAGGATATTAAGCATCACATGAATGTAATTATTCATGTTTAGTGTGGATGAGTTTAGCATATCCTCTCCTGGGAATATTAGTAAGAAATAAGGAAGAGGAGTTTGGCTGGGAGATGGGGAATGAAGGGTGGGCTGGGACTTAGAGTTCAGGGTACTTTCTGGCTACATGGAGAGCCCTGGATAAGCAGGGTGAGATGAAGTCACTGCACAGCTAAGAGAGGGAGGTGCTAAAAGGGGAATCACAAGAACCCTGGGACCTTGGAACTGGAGGAGAGGGCATGGAAACACGGGATGTCAGAGCTGGGAGGACCCCTAGAACATCGAATTTCAGGGGTGGGAGGGGTCTTAGAACATGGAATGTCAGAGCTGGGAGGGGCCTTGAAACAGAGAATGTCAGAGCTGGGAAGGGCCCTTAGAACAGGGCATGTCAGAGCCTTCCTCTGACTCTAAATCTAGCTCTTTCCACTGCTCCCTGATGCCTCCCCCTGCCCTAACCCACCTATCTCTCTCCTTGTCTCCGCAGTGGGCTGAGAGGGGCTGTGACCATTTTGTCTGCTCCTCAGGTAAGTTTCCCACTAGGGCAGGGTTCCCAGGTTCCTATCCATGGAACAGGCCCCCACATATCAGGATTTCATGGGCAAGAGAAGAGGGGAAGAGAATACTCCCTGGGGCACAGAGGATCCTCATCTAGTTCAATTCCTTTATCTTGCAAATGAGGAAACCGAGGCCCAGAAAAGTGTCTGGCACATAGTAGGTGCTTAATAAATGTTTATTGATTGATTGATTGATAGATTGATTGCTTACCTGACTTGCTCATAGGGGCAGAGATAGAGACTGAACCTATGATTTCATTGGTAAAAAAGGTCTCTAGCGCTACAGGTCAGGACCTGCTCTACAATTTATAGTTTCACTGGCAGGATGCGTCACATCTGAACTCAGGTCTCTCTAGCTCCCAGGCCAGCTCTTTATCAACTATGCTTCCATTCAGCATATGACTTACTAACCTATCTCTTACTTAACTAGTATCACATACCAGGGTATGACTCCTAGCACAGTACATAGCAGATTGCAACCCAAAGATTCTGACTCCCAAGTTCGGAATCTTTCTCCTCCTAGGATTAGAGAAAGACTGATGAGCCGTGGGCTGAAATAAGAGCTAGGACTCAGGAAATCTGGGCCTGGCTGGGCTCCATCCCTTACCAGTTCAATGGGACCTTGGACACAACATTAATTAAGCCCTAATTTCCCATCAAGTCTTTCCAGGAGTCTCAGGTTAGAGGAGAAAAAGGAAGGTGAGGTTGGGCCCCTAGAATAACCATAGACCACGCCGGGGTCTGTCTGAAACGATGCAAACCTTCTTCCCCCAATGAACCACCCACAGCGGGCAATGCCGGCATGGCCGCGGCCTACGCTGCCAGGAAGCTGGGCATCCCTGCCACCATCGTTGTGCCTAACACTACGCCTCCCCTCACCATCCAGAAGCTCAAGGCTGAGGGTGCCATGGTCAAGGTCGTAGGTGAGGTAAGTGCCTGGGAGGTGGACATATACATGTTGGCGGTGTGATGTATAAGGGGTGGGCTGGAGCAAGGTAGTTAATTTGTATTTGATTCTAGAAGTACCAGAGAATCATTAGAGTTTCTTGAGCATGGGAAGTCATAACTGCGTTTTAGGAATATCCGTTTGGCTGCAGTGTGGAGGAGCGTATGAAGTCAGGGAGTCAGATGGGACCCCATATAGAATATCCAGCTAGTGGGATCTCGGAGAGAAGAGCCTTCCTTCACCGGTGTCCCTTGATGATCCCCAGACGCTGGACGAGGCAGTCAAATTGGCGAAAGATCTTGCCAAGAACAACCCAGGCTGGATCTACATTCCTCCCTACGACGACCCCCTCATCTGGTAGGTACCTCCCAGGTTGGACTCAAGGACCATCTCTTGGCTGATGATTCTCAAGTCTACTTACCCAGCCCTAATCTCTCTCCTGAATTCCAGTCTCACTTTCCCAACTGCCTTTCAGATATCATATACTGGATTTCCAATAGACATCTGAAACTCAACATGTCCAAAGCAGAACTCATTATCTTTCCCCCAAACCTTTCCCTATTACTGGAGAGGGCATCACCACCCTCCCAGTTCCTCATGCTCCCAATCTAGGAGTCACCCTGGACTTCTATCTCTCACCCCACATACCCAATACGGCGCCAAGGCCTGTCAAGTCTACTTTCATAAAATCTCTTGAATATGGCCCCTTCTTTCCTCTGACACAGCTACCCCTCTAGTCCAGACCCTCATCATCTCACACCTGTACTGCTGGGGCAAGGGGACAGGGCTGGGGGGAGGGTCTGCCTCAAGTCTCTCCCCACTCCAATCCATCCTCCATTTGGTCACCTTCCTAAAGCACAGACCTGACCACCTTTCCCCTCTCCCCCAACCCCAACTGACCATGCCTATGCTCACAATGCTCCTCTTTCACCCTCCTCCCCCTGTTAAATTTCTACCGATCTTTTGAAGCCCAATCCAAACACTACCCCCTCCAGGAAGATTTCCCTGATTGCCCCTAGTCAGTAATGCCTTTCTTCTTGTACCTCATAGAACCCTTGACACTGATCATAAAACAGTCCAGTAGGAACACAGGATCTCAGAAGGGTTCCGAGAGGCCATGGAGTCCAGGGTCTGAAGAAGAGCCGGGGCCGGGTTTGGAAAGAGCAGAAAGGGAAAAGTAAGAAGCCTGAGGAGGCAGCACAGCATGGTGGATAAAGCACTGGGCCTGGGTTCAAATCCTGCCTTAGATACTTAGCAGCTATGTGACCCTGGAAAAGTCACTTCCCCTACCTCCTGACACAGGTGATAATAGCTAACCTTTATAAAGTGCTTTACAAACTTTATATAATTTTTTCCTCACAACAACCCTGGAAGGAGGGTGCTTTCTTATCCCCATTTTACAGATGAGGAAACTGAGGCAGACAGAGGTTTCAGAGACTTGTGCATGGTCAGACAACTAATAGGTGTCTGAGGCCAGATTTGAACTTAGGTCTTCCTGACTCCAGGTCCAGTGCTCTACCCACTGAGTCACCCAGCTATCTCTAGGTGATGTGGACTCAAGGTGAAGAATGAGACATACATTTTCAGACATGGTTGCCTCAGTTATTACTTCTTTTAATCTATAAAATGGGGATGATAGCAATGCCTACATTACAATGTTAAGTATCAAATATGATCAAGTTTGTAAAGTGTTTGGCAGACCTTAAAGCACAACATAGACATACACTGTTATTATTAATTTGGTTTTCCATAGAGAGTCACATGTACCATAAGATCCTATGATCATAAGAGTTGGAAGGGACCCCATGGGGAATCTTCAGCCCTGGGAAGTTAAGGGACTTGTCCAAGGTCATACAAGTAGTAAGCAATCAGAGGCAAGACTTGAACCCAGGTCCTCTGACTCCCATCAGGACTTTTCCCCCACCATACCAAAAGTCAGTCAATGAGCATTTATTAAACACCTACTGTGTACCAAGCATTCTGCTAAGCTCTGAGGATACAAAGGCAAAAAAACAAACCAACCAGTTCTTCCCCTCAAGAAGCTTACAGTCTAACAGCAAGAAGAAGGAAAAAAAAAACGTGCAAACCACCATGTTCAGACAAGATGGAGACAAAATGAATTGGGAAAAGTCTCAGGGAGAAAGTGCTAAGATTCAGGACAGAGAAAGGCAGAAGGTAGGACGTTAGCTGGGACATGAAAGAAGCCAGAAGGTAGAGATGAGGAGGGAGAGCAGGCCGGGCATGGGGCACAGCTGGGGAAAATGCTTGGAGTTGGGAGATGGTTCTCATGTGGTTATATGTAATAAAGGACTACTTTAGGATCAATGGAGGTTTGGTTTTTTAAATTAAATTACATTATATATATATATATATATATGGAAATATGTTGTGCATGATCTCATACGTATAACTGATATATTGGCTGCCTTCTCAATGGGTGGAGGGAGGGGCTAGATTAGGATGAGAATTTGGAACTAAAATTTTTAAAAAGGTAACATTAAAAATAAATAACAAATTTTAAAAGTGATCACTGAAACAAATAAATAATGAATTTTTGAAGAATGCCACAAATAAACAAATAAATTTTAGGGAAGGCTAGAAATTTTTGAATTAATTATTATGTATTTTTAAATTAACAAGCATTTATTTTCCCTAAAAAAAAACCTTTGTAACAAATATTCATAGCGAAGAAAAGCAAATTCCCACATTGGCCATGGCCAAAAATGAAAAACATCCTGAAAATGGAAGGTGTCCAAAAGTGGACTTGGGCTGCCTTGGAAGGTAGTAAGTTGTCCATCCATGCAGGTGTTCAAGTGAAGGTCGGTGGCAAGTCATGCCTCTGATACAGACCGAACTAGATGTTCAGAAGGCTCCTTCAACTCTGAGCTAATGGCATTTTCTGATTCCTACCCTCCAGGGAAGGCCACACTACCATTGTGAAGGAGCTGAAAGAGAACCTTCCCGTGAAGCCAGGGGCCATCGCCCTGTCCGTAGGTGGTGGCGGCCTCCTGTGTGGCGTGGTGCAGGGCCTGGTGGAGGTGGGCTGGAAGGACGTGCCCATCATGGCAATGGAGACCCACGGGGCCCACAGTTTCAATGCAGCCATCAAAGCTGGCAAGCTGGTCACACTTCCCAAGATTACCAGGTAAGGGAGACAGGGAGAAGGAAATGAGCATTTATTAAGCACCTACTATGCGCCAGGCACCATGCTAAGCGCTTTACTAGTATTATCTCATTTGATCCTCACAACAACCTTGCAAGGTAAGTGCCATTATGATCCGAAACTGAGGCAGACAGAGCATCACACAGCTGTAAGTATCTGAGGCTGGATTTGAACTCTGGTCTTGCTGACTTTAGGCACCGAGGGCTGCTGACTGGTGACAGACAGCAGCTACACGAGCCCAGGACCCTGGGCCAAGCATCCAGGGGCTTAAACTCCTGTCCTAGAAAAGGAGTAAGCGGCTTCTCTGTTCTCACCACTGGGCATAAACACCGTTGCCCTCTAGGAAGCCTCTGGATCACAGCTGGGAGCTGGGAGGTATCTTATCGATCCAGGTGAACCCCATCCTTTAATGAATTTGGAAACAGAGGCGCAGGAAAATTAAAGAATTCACCCAAGCAACTGACAGAGCCAGGATTAGAACCTGTATCTTCTGACTCTAAATGCAGAGTTCCCTCTCCGGTCCTGAAGAGGCCACGTAGCACAGTGGATAGAAAGCCACATTCAGGGATAGAAAGAATAGACCTGGGTTCATATCCTATCTCTGATACATCCCCAGGACCTGGAATGCCATCCCTCCTCCACTGTAACTACTGACCTTCCTGGAAATCCCACCCTAACCCAAAGCCTTCCCCAATCCCTCTGCATCCCAGGACCTTCCCTCTGTTAAACATCTTCTATTTATCCCATATATAGCTTGCTTTGTATACATTTTGTCTGCTTGTGGTCTCTCCTATTAGACTGTAAACTCCCTGAGGGCAGGGACTTTCTCTTGCCTCTTTTTGTATTCCTAGCTTAGCACAGTGCCTGGCACATACTAGGTGCTTAATAAATATTTGTTAATTCATTAATCCTGGACAAGTGACTCAAACTCCTCAGTGATATCTAAACTACTCTCTAAAGCCCTAAGATGCAGAAGAAGGTTGCCTATTCCAATGAGATCACAGGTCCAGGTCCTATCCACCATCTTTGCTCCCACCAAGTTTCCCCCGACTCAGTTTCCCCCTCCCTCCAAGATGCCCTTATCTCATGATCCTTGATCGTGGTTGCTTGGCCCCTAACCAAAAGGGTAAAACCAAGGGTAAAGGACCCTTGAATGCTAGCCCGCCCTACCTCCCAACCTCCAAACCCTTGGAATTCTGAGCAATGCAAGGATGATCAAGTATGGCCACTTGGCTCCCTTTCCTTGAAGAGGTGGGGAACCTGCCTAAGGCCTTTAGAATAGAGTCGTGACTTAGTGGATAGACTGAGGGACCTGCAAATCTTGCCTCTGGCACTTACTTTCACTGGGGCTACACCTATGTCCCTTCACCCCAGTCTCAGTTTCCATCTGCCATCTGGGGATGATGCTTGTTGTAAATCACTGAGATGACAGATGTAAAGCAGTGGATGGTGTCCATTAGTGGGAGTATTTTTGTTTGTGATTTCATTGATATAAGGAACTCCCAGGAGAGGAAATACCTTCTCAAAGCCGGTTGAAGGGGATGAGATTTGCATACATCCAGAGGAGTGTGGTAAATTTCCACTCTCTACTAACCACTGCTTCTTAATAATTAATGATTAACAATTATCAATTAATTATACATTATTATTTAGAAAAATTTACACCACTCACCCTTTTCAGAGCACACTTACCCAGTAAAGCAAGGCCTCCTTGCACTACCAGGTGCTACCTCCATGGTGGTTGTGTTGGAAACACCCTTTAAAAGTGCAGGTGGGCGTCCATGGGATTCCAGTGCCTTTTTTCTCCACCTCTTCTAGTGTGGCTAAAGCCCTCGGGGTGAACACCGTTGGGGCTCAGGCCCTGAAGCTGGCCCAGGAATACCCCATCTTCTCTGAAGTCATCACGGACCAAGAGGCAGTTGAAGCTATTGAGAAGTTTGTGGGTAAGTGCCGGACTCTGTCTTAACTCCAGATGAGGGCAGGAGATGGGGGAGGGTGGGATTAGGGGAGCACAGAGGCCTTCCCTCTAGGCAGGGATGTGCCGGTAAATGTTTAACAACCAGATCTCCAGACTAGCTATCTATATGTGTGCGTTTGTATATATGTATATGCATACACACACACACACCAAAAAAAAAAATATATATATATATATACACACACACAATTAAGTTTCATCTGCATTATTAACATTTTCCCATCACTTTGTAAGTCTAGATAATCAATAAAACAAAAACACAATCAAACAATGATTAGTTGTGTTTGCCAATTTCCATGAAGAAATAAAATTACACGGAAAATTTAACAATCAGCTCTAGAGCCAACTCTAGGACACCACTGCCTACAGTCAGTCAATAAACATTTATTAAGTGCCTACTATGTGCCAGACACTATGTTAAGTGCCAGTGATACAAAATGAGGCAAAAAAACAGGCCCTGCCTTCAAGGGGCTTGCAATCTAATGAGGGAGACAAGGAGCAAATATGTACAAGCTCTATTCAGGGTAAGTAGGAAATCATTAAGAAAAGGAAGGCATCCTGTAGAACATGGGATCTTAGCGGGACTTACAGAAGCCAGAGAGGTAAGCAGGCCTATGTTCTGTGGAGGCACGATCAGGAGCAAGGCCCCCACCCCAAACTGTCCCTCTCCAGCCTGGACCAGGATCTGACCAAACCATTACCAATTCAATCCTCTGAGTCAACAAGTCAATCAACATTTATTAAGTGCATACTAAGTGCCAGGCACTGTGCTAAGTGTTGGGCATACAAATATCAGTGGAAAGACAGTCCCTACCTTCAAGGAGCTTCCATTCTAACGATGGAAGACCACTCTGAAAAAGGAAGCTGAAAAGAGGGGTGAGGGGCTCGGTTGGGGAAAGCCTGGAGAGTCAGGTGTAGAATTTGGAGAGGAATGAAGACATGACGAGCCTGGTCGATAAAATGCTTTGCAAAATTTAAAGTGTAAATGTTAATTGTTGTCATTATTATTACTAATTACTATTGTTGTTGCTATTATTAAGTTCAAGCACTTAGTCCAGGACTAGTCTTAGGATGCTGGGATGGCCAGCTTCAGCTCCTTATTCTCTACCTTCCTTCTGTTCCACGGCTCATACGTTTTTACTCACATGTCGTCTCCTCCATTAGAATGGAAGCCTCTTTGAGGGCAAAGATTGCCTCTGTTTTTCGCTTTTCTTTGTTCGTCTTAGTAAGAGCAGATAAATACTTGCTTATTGACTGAGGAGGTTGCAGTCACTGGGCAGCCTGGTTCAGGGACTTCCTCAAGAGCCCGCTGGCTCCCCAAGGCTCCATGCCCCTGCTCTCTCAGCCCCTAACCTTTGCCTTCTTCTGGTTCCTGCAGATCACGAGAAGATCCTGGTGGAGCCGGCATGCGGGGCGGCTCTGGCAGCTATCTACAGTGGTGCTGTACAAAAGCTACAGGGCGAGGGGAAGCTCCCGGCCGAGCTGTCCAATGTGGTGGTCATCGTGTGTGGTGGGAGCAATATCAGCTTGGCTCAGCTCCAAGGGCTTAAAGAGCAGCTGGGAATGAAAACCAGCTGAGCCCACTCCCACCGACCTCCTCCGGCGTGGGGCTGGAGTTTTATCCAGCGCCTTATTTTATGATTATTATTACTGCTGTTCTGTTGTTGTTGTTGGAGGGTAGCCACCCGTGGGGCAGGAAGAGGCAGACCTCTTTCTGGTAGGGGGGCCAGGGCTGGGGAGAGGGCCTCCAGCCACTTGTGAACTCCTGGCTTTACAGGGGGAAAAGGGGAACCCTGGCCCTATTCTGAGACTCCTACTTAGCCCCACTTTAATCCACCCCTTCCACCGGCCCCACAGAAACCTGGGAAGCCCAGGAATTGAGAGCTGAGCCAGACGGGAGGGAGTGGAGGAGATGGGTCATGGGACTTTCACTCGGTGCCCCCATCTCTGTCTCTGATTAGAAGAGGGGCCTAAAGGTCAAAAGAGAAGGATCAAGGCTGGACAGGGGAGCGAGGAGCATCTAAGTTTCTTCTCCACAGCCCACCCTCCACCTTGGTTACCTTCTCCAGGGTTGGGGAGTCTAGACCAGACCCTACTCATTTTTCTAACGTCCAAACTTTTTCACTGAAAAAAAAACCAACCAATTAAACATCTATTTATGAAAGGTGATCTGGATCTGTTATTTCTTTACTGTCTTTTCATTTCTCTTTCTGCCGGAGATCTTAAATGGCCCCAACAGGAATGTGGCATAGGGAGGCTGAGGAAAGCACCCCTCACTCTAGCTGGGTCTCATGGAGTAGCCATTCTAGGCCCAGGGAAACACGAGAAATAAATAGGTTTTGCTGAAATCCCTGACACCAGAGAGAACACTGGAGAGAAGAAAATTCAGGAGTCAAATCCTCCCCTCTCCCCACCTTAACAGGGACCGCTACTGGCCAAGTCCCTGCTTCCTGCAGGGAAGAGTGCTGGCCATCAGGGGGCGCTATGGTGCTACAGACGGGAAGTGCAGAGGTGCTGGAGAATGCAACATTTTAAAGCTAAGGATTATGGGAAACTCCCAGTGGGGGACGCCATTAGTTCAAGTGCAACAAATCTGTTATTAACCATAGTGGATAGAAGTTTGGCCTCACGCACAGGAAGACCTGGATTCAGATCCTGACTCTGACACAGGCTGCCTGGACGATCCTGCACTGCACCCTGGAATTTCTCAGACAATTCCCTATATCAACAAAATCCCAGGTCCAATCCCTGTCCTCCTACTCTGTGCAAAGCCTTGGACATGCAAAGATAAACAACGATAGTCTTGCCTTCAAGATGACTTTTTATTGCAGATATTAACAACATCCATGCTTTACAAAGCACTTTCCTCAAAACCATCATGTGAGGCAAGGAATGTCAGTAATTATACTTAAAAAAAAAAACCATAACGAAAGGAAGGAAATAATTTATTAAGCGCCTACTATGTGCCAGGCACTGGGCTAAGTGCTTTTTACAAATATTATCTCATTTGATCCTCACAACAACTCTGGGAGGTGGGCTACTATTACTATCTCCTTTTACTGTTGAGGAAACTGAGGCAGGCAGAAGTCCAGGGTCCCCACAGCTAGTTAAGTCTGAGGTGGGATTTGAACTAAGGTCTTCCTTACTCCACACCAAATGTTCCACCCACTGTGCCACTTAGCTCCCTGCTACATACACAGTAAGAGGCAAGATCAAAATCTGAACCCAGGCTCTGGCTCCAAATCTAGTTCTTTTCACTGCCTCTTGAAGGCACCATCAACACCAACAAGAGAGGGCTGTTAGGGCATTATTCTCAACTCCTCACTCTCCCTCATCCCCCTCCATTCAGTTGCCAAATCTTTTTTGCTTGTTTGTTTGTTTTGCTTTTTGACTAGGCAATGGGGTTAAGTGACTTGCCCAGGGTCACACAGCTAGTAAGTGTCAAATGTCTGAGGCCGGATTTGAACTCAGGTCCTCCGGAACCAGTGCTCTATCCACCGCACCACCTAGCTGCCCCCTCAGTTGCCAAATCTTCACACTTCCACCAGCATCCATCCCCTTCTCAAATTCCGGAGTCTCATCTCCTCTTGCTCGTACTCTTGGTCTCCGCGCCTCAAGGCTGTCCCTACTCCAACTCATCCTTCACTCAAGCTGCCAAAGTGATTTTCTTAAATAACAACTCTGACCGATGTCACTCCCTTATTCTATCAACTCTGATGGCTCCCTGTTACCTCTAGGATCGACTATAAACTCTTCTGGCTTTGAAAGTCCTTCACAAAATGTCCCCCAAGCTACCTTTCCAGGCTTCTCGCCGTTCCTCACAGACAGAACTCTATCTCTCACTTCCACGCCTTTGCAACGTCTATCTCCCATGCCTGGAGGGCACTGCCTCCCCACCTACAATTCACAGCATCCCTCACTCCTTTCATGACTCAGTTCAAGCACTACCTTCTACACAAAACCCATCTTGCTCCCCCAAGTTAATAGTGCCCTCCTTTCTGAACCTCGGATTCACTGTGTATGTTACGTGTATATTACAGATTCACACTGTCTTCTCCATTAGAACATAACCTCCTTGAGGTTACATATTGTCTTCCTATCCAGTGCCTAGTGCAGTGTCTGGCATATAGTAGGTGTTCAGTAAATGCTCGGTAAGGAATCAGTGGCCTTAAAAAGCAGCATTTGGAGGTCAAGGTCCACCTCTCATTTCCTATGTCCAAATCCCACCCTTCTGAGTAATTTTTCCCCTCTTTGAAATGAGAGGGTTATACCAGGTGACTTCCAGGCCCTTCCATCTCTAACATCTTGGTGCTGGGATCCTTCCTGAGAGAATGCCCAAGCAGAAGCACTGGACAGTGCCGCTTACTGTCAGCCTCGGGGAAGAGAAAGCAGGGGAGGCTAATGTATATAGATTATAAGAGAATGACAGAAAACTCGGAGCTAGGTTTGAGGATGAGGAAGAATCAAAGATTTCTTCAATAAACAGGAGAAAGGGAAGGGGAGAAGAGAAGAAAGAGAAAGAGAGAAGGAGAGGGAGAAGGGAGAAGAGAGAAGAGGGAGAGGGAGAGAAAAGAGGAGAGAAAAAGGGGAGATGAGAGGAAAGAGAAAAGGGAGGAGGGGAGGGAGAAAAGGGAGGAGAGAAAAGGGGAGGCGAGGAGAAAGAGAGAGAAAGGAGAGGGAGAGGAGAGAAGAGGAAGAGGAGAACAGAGAGAAAAGGGAGAGGAAAGAGAAAAGGGAGGAGAGGCCACGAGAGGAGCTGTCACAACTAAAAGAGTTAGGGACAGAGTTGTAAACATTTCTGCACTGATTATTAGACCTGAGTTCAAATCCTGGCTCTGAAACTGAAATGAGCTGTGTGAACCTAGGAAGTCAATGACCACCTCTTTCTCCATTAAAAGTGAAGGGATGGGGAGCAGCTAGGTGGCGCAGTGGATAGAGCACCGGCCCTGAAGTCAGGAGGACCCAAGTTCAAATCTGACCTCAGACCAAATACTTGACGTGTACTAGCTGTGTGACCCTGGGCAAGTCACTTAACCCCATTTGCCTAAAAAAAAAAAGGGGGGGGGATCATAATAGGTAATAATAGTTACAATAATAGTGACAATAAACAATGGCCAGCATTTATATAGTGCTTTAAGGTTTGCAAAGCGCTTTACAAACATTATCTCATGTGATCCTTACAACAACCTTGAGAAGCAGATGCTATGATTACCACTATTTTACAGATGAGGCAACTGAGGCAGACGTGTGGTTAAGTAACTTGCCCAGGCTGCAAGTACAGGAGGCAAGATTTAAATGCAGGTCCTCCTGCCTCTGGGGCCAATACTCTGTCCAATGGGCCATGTGAAATCCCTTCTCATTCTAAATTGTATTAATCAATGAAACAAGCCTTTATGGAGTGTGCCTGTGAGCCAGAGGCTACAAGAGCCCCAGAGGGATGGATGCCCTTCCCCCACGACCTCCTCCCAGCTATCTCCCATGCCCGGAATATTCTCCCTCCTCATTTCTGCCTCTTGGCTTCCCTGAAATACCAGCCAAAATCTCACCTTCTGCAGAAATCTTTCCTGATCCCCCTTAACATTTAATACCTTCCCTGTTGTTTCTCTCCAACGTATCCTGTCTGTAGCTTGTTTGTTATGCATGTTATCTCCCCCATCAGACTGCAAGCTCCAAGGGTGCCTATCTTATACCTTTCTTTGTATGCCCCAGCAGTTAGCACATAGTAGGCACATAATGCTTACTGACTGACTGGATGGATGCTGGATGCTGACCCCTATAATCACTCCCTGGGGAGGGAACCCAGACCCTGGATCCACTCTGACCCTTGGGCCCACTTCTCTTCTTCCCAACAGTCACGGGCTAGGCCCCTCCAGCCATCCCCCCAAAACACACACACACACACACACACACACACACACACACCATCAACACGTGATAACTCTGGCTACTCACACCCTTTAACAAGGAGTCACCAAGTATTGTCCTCCCAGTAAAATGGAGGCACCCAAAGGTCCTCCAGAACCCCCTCCCCCCAGGCACTGGCTGCATCTGATTTAGCAGTGCACCCTAAGAATCCCTGGGCCTTGCAATCTGCCCCCAGCTGAACCCCAGTAACCACTGGGCCTTTCTATCCACCTGCAGCTGAAACCTCTTTAGGACTCAAGGTTCTTGAGAAAAGGAATTGTCTTCTCTGATTTCTGTTTTAGGCAGTTAGATGTCTACTGGAGAGCATGGCCTTGGAATCATAAAGACTTGAGTTCAGATCCTGACTCAAACACTTAGGAGCTATATGATGGTGGGCAAGTCACTTAATTTCTCTGTGCCTCAGTTTTCTTATCTGTAAAATGAGGATAATAACAACACCCGCCTCACAGGGTTTCTCTGAGAATCACACGATGACATGCAAAGTGCTTTGCAAATCTTAAAAACCTACACGAAAGTTCATTATGACTTGTATCCACAGTGCTCGGCACATAGCAAGCATCTAATAAATACTTCCTCATTCATTTGTTGTTCGAGGCATTGGGGACACACGGACGAGGGATTAGCACCCGTGCTCTGGTTTTAAGACTGGAGCGGGCAGGGGTCCCTCTCTGCCTCCCCAGCCTTCTCAGGCCTTGTCCCCCACTAGCTGTCCTTCCACATTGGAGCTCACAGAGAGCAAGAAGGGACTTTAAGAAGCCACTTAGTTCAACCCCCGCCTTTCAGATCAGGAAACCGAGCCCAGAGAAATCAGGTGACTTGCCTAACATCGCAGTTGTGGTGCTCCCAGTCAGGTGGTCCACTTTACAGGTGAAGACAAGGAGGCCCAGGGCGGCTGTGACCTGCCCAAGGTTCTCTGGGCTAGAGAGGGGATTTCAGCTCAGGTCCGGGTTGGACTTAGGTGGACAGGCTTGGACGTCTCTGAAATTCTGATTTTCTGCAAGCCCCAGCCCATTCCCAGCCAACACCCCGACCCCCTCCAAAAAGCAGAGCGGGGCTGGAGGTGATAGTCTCTCTTTTAATAACATTGCATCCATTTGCGGCCTGGCGACGAGAGAGCCCAAGGCCCAGTCGCCACAAACCTCTCAGGCACTCTGAGCGTGGCAGAGCTCGGCCCTGGGGAGGGGAGGGGCTGCAGCAGAGAGAGCTCAGGAGGAGGACATCCAGTGTTCTCCAAGGGGCCTCTGGGACCGCTGCCATTTCCACGGAGGCAGCTGCTTCCCTGCCCCAGCCTTCTCTCCAAGGCCTGCAGGTCAGTAAGCAAGGCCAACCCCTCCCCTGCCCCCCAGAGTGGTCTTGATCAGTGAGAGGTGGTAAGAGTTAGCTAGGGTGAGGAGGTGAAATCAGGGAGGTCAGCAAAGGGCCACTGCACCAGGAGTCCCACCCACAGACCCAAGAGGGCTGGCTCCCCGCTACAGTCCCCACTTATGGCAAGGTCAGGCACTAGAGACAGAGCCCACAGCCTGGGAAGCTGGGGAAAGGGACACAGACCCACAGCCCAGGGAGCCCAGGGAAAGCCTAAGCCCCCAAACCTCTAAGTCCAGGGTTTCAGGGGAAGGTCTGATGTACTTTGGTGTTCATTTGTTTTTTCCAAATTTGTTCCAGAAGGGCAGTCCAAAGAAGGAGGCTAACAGTATGGACATGGGGGGGAATGAGGCAGGGGGCGTCATGCCTAGCTCTTCCACATCACTGTCTAGGTGGGGGCAGAAGCCTGATTGGGGGAGTGCAGTCTCAGTGAACAAAGCTGTAAGGGGGAGGTGCCTAGAAAGGTGGGAGCCTGCTTCCTCAAATGAGACAGGTCTGGGAAGGCAGGAAGCAGGCTCTCCACAGTCCAGCAGATCCTTGAGGGTTTCAGCCACAGAGGTAAAGCCCAGAAGCCTCCTCTCCTCCCATCCTTCTCCAGGAAAGCCACCTTGCTTTCAGAGGCTGGAGCTCAGGGCTCAGGAGGGAATGGGAGGAATGGGGCTGGGAAACTGGTGGTCCCCTAAGGCCCTCAGGGCCTCTTTGGACAAGGCAGGTGGCTCGAGAGCCAATGAAGCAGCAGACAGTGGAGGGACCTCAGCCCTCCGGGCCCGGCAGGCATATTCCTTGGGGTTCCAGGGTCGGACAGACAAACAGGCGGCCAGGGTAGATGAGGAGGAGAGGAACTGGGGTCAAGGGTGGTGGGGTGCTGGGGAGAGGGGCTGATGCCCAGTTTCACTGCCACCACACCTTGATGGGGGAGAACTTCCAGAGGTCCGGATGACCCATGTGTAACTGCTTGGCGAAGGGTGATGAGCTCCATCGGAAGGGGGGTAACTGGTCCCACGTGGGGCCGCTGACTGCAATTAGGCGGAAGTCTTTGGACAGCGCATAAGAAGTGAGCTGAAAAAAGGGTGAGGGGAGGCGGGTGGATAATAGCCATGCTCCCATCCCCACTCCTAGCACTCTACCCCATCCCCAGCCTTGGCCCTCATCCGAGCACCACCCACGTGCCACCATGGGGTCTAACCAGCCTCCAAATTACCAGGGTCTGGAAGCTGAAGAGACAGCACCACCATCCCCCCACACCAGGTGCCCTCTTTGGGACAGAGGATACCCTCCCATACCACCTGAGGCCACACACAAACCTTCATGTCTATGCCTCCGTGGGATCTCTGGGATAGAGCAGAAAAGGGGTAGGTCCCATTAGCTGGGTTGAGGTCCGAGCGGGCTGAGATGGCATTCTCCCCATTCTGCATAGGTTTGCAGTCCAGACAAAGGGACAGAGGATCATTGGGAAAGTTGTTGAACCTGAAAGAGGGGAGTGGTGTTAGAATATGGCCAAGAGGAAGGGAAGCTTCGCCCTAAGAAGAGAGAGGGCAGGGAGTGAGACCCCAGGACCAGCATCCAGAACCTGTCAGAAAACCTCCCCAAATCTGTCAAACTGAAAGGATGCTGGAATCTACAGAGCGCAGCTACAGATTACAAAACCTTTGGGCAAGAACCCTAAGATTGTGGGCGCACAGTGGAGTCAATCACCACTGCCTAATAAAGACAAGGGCTTCAAAAGAGAGAGGCAGATGCAGGAAGTTACAGCTGGTTACAAAAAATATATCTGCCTAAGGGTCATTCCCCAATAGGTAAGTGGTCAAAGGATATGAGCAGTTTTCAAAAGCAGAAATACAAACGATCAACAACCATGCGAAAATTATCTCCAATCACTACTAACAAGAAAAATGAAAACACCATGCATCAAACTGGTGATAAAAGATGGAACTAATAAATGCTAGAAACAGACACACTAATACATTGCTAGTAGAGCTGCGAATTGGTCCAATCCTGCTGGAAAACAATCTGGAATTCTGACAGAAAAGGTAGTAACCGTTCATACCTTTAGACTCAGCCCAGTACTGGAAATATACCCCAAAGAGGTTCAAAACAAAAGTGATATATGTATGTGTATGCATGTGTATATACATATAAAACAATTTTTTAAAAAAAGTCTGAGAAAGGTTTTTGGATTTCTGAACCATAGCATGTGGCCAAGGATGGAATCCTAACAAGGGCCGGTAAAAATATATCTGCCTGAAGTCTCACAAATCTAATCAAAAGGGCTTTAAAACAAAAATGAACTGCCAATTTTTATCTACCAAATCTAATATCACAGAGAGCAGCTACAATGGAGGAAGAAGACTAGGAATAGAGACACACACAAATCTGAAGGCAATAAGATCTAAGAAATGAACTAGCAAAAAAAAAAAAAAAATCTATGGACTCAAATGTCAACATACAAATATACTAAAGTAGAAGTAAAAATTCAGTAGGACAAGTCCCATACTTTATGCAAGGCATTCTACTAGGCTCCAACGAGAAAGGCAAACTACAGATCCTACTTCAAGATGACATATTTGACCTCAGAGGGATCGATGAGAGTGGAGAAATATGACCCAATGGCTGGCTGGGACTTACTTGTTGGGTATACTATATCAGGCGGGTATACTTTATTCAAAAGAAATAAGGGGATGAGGAGAGTCAGGTTGCATTATATTTTTTTTTTAATTTTTGGGCAATTGGGGTTAAGTGATTTGCCCAGGGTCACACAGCTAGTAAGTGTCAAGTGTTTGGCCTGAGGCCGGATTAAGTGATTTGCCCAGGGTCACACAGCTAGTAAGTGTCAAGTGTTTGGTCTGAGGCCGCATTTGAACTCAGGTCCTCCTGACTTCAGGGCCGGTGCTCTATCCACTGCGCCACCTAGCTGCCCCGGTTGCATTATATTCTGAGAAGGCATATGCATGCAGAGAAATCAAGAGCATGATGGAGAGAATTTGGGTAAAAGTCAATAAGACAAGCGATCTTGTCAAGGGAGTATACTACAGACCACCCAGACAGAAAGAGGAAATATTTGAGTTTGGGAAACATCACAAGCCTGGAACAAAACCATGATAGTGCTGAAGGACTTCATTTATCCAGATACATGCTGAAGCTCAATCTCTCTGCCCACCACAGATCAGAGAATCATTTCTTCCTTCAAAAGGCAGAGAAGCCAACAAAGAGAAATTCAGTTCTAGATCTGGTTCTCACAAATTGGAAGGAACTGGTTGCTAGACTAAAAATAATGGGAACCCTGAGGAGTTCTCCCTTGTGAACACGCCATCAGAGAGCTTCTGATAGAAAAGCGGAGGGGAAAACAGACATGGTCTGATGGCACCCTGCATTGCAGGTGAGCAGATTTCAAAGGACTGAGACCAAGGATGGATGAGACAAAGCTTGGGTGCCAAGAACTAAAATTCTTCTGAAGAGGTCACCTCCTAGTTGGTGAGGAAACTCCCAAGAATGAAATTTTAAAGATCTAGGAGAAAAAATTCCAAAGAGAAAGAGAAATAGGAGTTGCCTGAGAGACTTGATGTGAATACTCAGAGAGCTCACTAAGCAACTTATATTTAAAAAAAAAAAAGATTTGAACAGAAGATAAAAGATAATTGGGGGGGGTGCAAGAGCATGGTGTGTTGCAGCATTCACCAAGGGTGTCTGGAGTGCTCAAGCTCAGAATGACCCAAGGCTGGAAAGGAAACCTAAGGACAACTGAAAACAGGCTGCTTTGTTTTTAGGAGAAAGAGAAGGGTCAAACAAGAGACTGGACCACTGCTCGGGGCACACGGAATGATGGTAACAGACAACGGTCAATTAGTCAATCTACAAGTACTTATTAAGCACCTACTGTGTGCCAGGCACTGTGTTAAAGTACTGGGGACACCAAGAAAGGCAAAAAAACAGTCCTTGCCCTCAAGGAGCTTACAGTCTATTGAGGGAAGGTAACATGTAAATAACTAGGTACCTGTAAGATATGTAGATATAATATATATTATACATATACATATACATAAATACACACATATATACACATACAAGATATGTAACAAAGTAGGATAAAGGGGATATTCCAAAAGAGGAAAGGTATTACTAGCGGCTAGGTGGATCAGGAAAGGTCTCCTGCAGAAGGCAGGATTTGGGGCAAGTCTTGAAGGAAACCAGACAAGCCAAGAGGCAGAGGTGAAAGGTCAGTGTTCCAAGACAGACAGTGCTAAGGCACTGAGATGGGTGGTGCAGCACCATCTTTAAGGAGTGGCAAACAGGCCAGAAGAGCTGGACTGTAGAGCGTGTGAAGGGGAGAGAGGCATGAGAAGGCTGGGAGGGTAGGTAAGGGTCAGCTTATGAAACGCTTTCAATATCAAAGGGCTTCTATTTGGTCCTGGGCGTGTCAGGGAGCGATGGGAGCTTAATGAGTAGAAGGAAAATCCCCTTGGCACCTGAGCGGTGAGTGGACCAGAGTCAGGAGACCAACTAGATGTCTGTAGAGTAGACCTCTAGAAGAGAGGTGATGAGAGCCCAGACTGAGGAAGCAGCCACTGCAGAGGAGAGAATGGGACGTACGTGAGAGACAGCGGGAAGGTGGAAACAACAAGGCTTGGTAACGGACAGGATGTGTGGGGTCAGAGAGAGGAGTACGGACAACCCCGAGGCTTCAGGCCTGAGTGACTCGGACGATGGTCGTGCCCTCAATGGTACTAAGGGAATTGGGAAAAAGGGAGAGTTTCTGGGGGAAGATAAGGAGTACAGTTTCAGTCATGCTGAACTTGAGACACCCATGGAACACTCAACTGGGGATGTCCAAAAGGCAGCTGGAGAAATGAGACTCCAGCTCAGCAGAGAGTCTAGGGCTGAATCTAAAGACATGGGGATCATCTGAACAGAAATGATCATTGAACCCTTGGGAGCTGGTGAGATTGCCAAGTGAGTGAGTGGAGACAAAAGAGAGAGAAGGGCCCAGGACAGAGCCTTGGGTAGTGGGCATGACAGGGATGAGTAACCAGCTGAGCAGGAAGAGTCATGCAGGAGGAGGAGAACTGGAAAGAGAAGAACAGGGAAGGAGAACTTCCCAGGGAAGAAAGGGCAAGAATGGCCCAATTTTTTTTTTTTTTTTTTTGGTGGGGGAGGGAGGTATGTCTGTTTTCTCTACCAAGAGCAAACTTCAGACAGGAAAATGGGGTGGTGCGGGGACGGATACACAGGATGAATAAGGAGATAGTAAATAAAAACCAGTGGACCTTGGTGAAGTCAAATCACCTGGTCCCATAAATCACATCTTTGGTACTCAAACAGCTGGAAGAAGTAACTGCTGAGTCACAATCCCACATTTAAAAGAACATGGAGAATGGGAGGGGAACCTTAGGAGAGAAGAGCAAATGTCCCAATTTTCCCAGAGAAGGGAAGAATGGTCTGTAAACTCTCAACAGCAGAGCCTGACTTCAATTCCCAGAAAACAACTCCAGAAGGGATTATTAAAGGGATGGTCTGTGAAAGCCTAGAAAAGGAAGCAGAGATTACAGAGAGCTGGCAAGGCTTCAGTCATAACAGGTCATGCCAAACTTGCATCTTTTCCTTTCTCGCCAGGTCACTAGCTCAAGGGAAATGCTGCTCACAGAGGTTACGGAGATTTTAGTGAGACACCCGACAAAGTGTTACACGGAATTTCTGGGGAAAAGTCAGGGAGATGTGGCCTAGATCAATGGGGTCAAACTCAAAGGGAAACAGATCCTTGAGGGCTGCATGTTGGCTAAGAAAACCACCAATTAACATTATTTATGTTTTATTGTATTCTTACTTATTTTATTACACATTTACTGCTTTGGGCCTCTGGGTTTGACTCTTCTGGGCTAGATCATACTATAGTTAGGTGGGTTTTGAGCGATCGGGCTCTGAGTGGTTTGATCACTTGAAAGGAAGTGTCCATTAGAGTGCTTTGCCCCAATTCCTTTCAATACTTTTAGCAATAACTTTTATCAAAGGAACAGAAGACACGCCTCTCAAATGTGGAGATGTGATGGAAGAATGGGCTTCTTTCTTTCTGTTCTTTCAGAACAGAACTACAGCCTTCATTCACAATCAAGGAAACATTTCTCCACGCATCTCATACACCCATTAGGACCTAAGAGATCACCTTCCTAACCCGACCCCATCATTGGACAGCTAGGAAAACTGAGGTCCAGGAAGAGGAAGGAACTTGACCTCAGTCACATTTCCAAATTTCAAAGTCCAGTCACCCGACTGCAAATCACGGGTTCTTTCCGGTGCACAC
Organism: Vombatus ursinus; assembly: GCF_900497805.2. Lineage (NCBI taxonomy): Eukaryota > Metazoa > Chordata > Mammalia > Diprotodontia > Vombatidae > Vombatus > Vombatus ursinus. The sequence goes on along the minus strand of NW_020941065.1, from coordinate 1,439,424 downwards.
CACGCCGCCTCTACAACAGTAAGAACAAAGTCTGGGGTCCTGACCTCATCAGCCGGATCATGGAGTCCACGTCATGCACCAGTGACTGGTTCCGTTCAAAGATCCGGGCTCGGGGGCTGCTCTTGTATGAGAACCAGTCGCCAAATTTCTTCACCAGGTCTGGCATCCCACTGGCGTTGAACACAGATTCAAAATACCTGGGGAGTGGAGAAGGGGAAGGCAGGGTCATCTCCACTCCATGCCCTCCCCCCACACCCCCCACCCCACACCACCACCCGCAAGCACCACTGTTTTCTGCCTCACTACAATGACAGATTGAGGTCTGGAGGGCACCTCACAGAGCACTGAGCAAACCCTGCTATTTGGTAGACAAGGAAACTGAGGCCCAGAGAGAGAAAAGGACAGAGAATCCACAGCGGGGCTGAAATTCAAACCCTGGTTTTCTGGTTCTGGGTTCCACATGCTTCCCACTACCCCACACCAGGTCACATGATACACTTACTGTGGTGAGAACTGTCACTATCTTAGCGTGGCTAGGTGGCTCAGGGGATAGAGCACTGGACCTGGAATTTAGGAAGCTCTGAGTTCAAATCTTGCCTCAGACACTTAAGTAGCTGGGTAACCTTGGACAAGTCACTTGTAACCTCTGTCCGGCTCAGTTTCCTCAACTATAAAATGGGGATAACGACAGCATCTACGTCCCAGGGTTGTTATAAGGATAAAGTGAGCTCTAGAAATGTTACTTATGACCTATCAGTGCCTTCATAGGCTCTGCTCCACGAGGTCAGCACGATGCTCTCCAAGAGTGGGCACTTAGTCATGAATGAATGAATGAATGAATGAATGCTAAGGGGGTCATGAATTTAATTCAACAAACCATATGAGAGGCAATACAGCAGGCACCTCAAATAGAAAGGGAGGTCACTAAGCTGTACATAAGGACTCCTGGGGGCTCCATACTGACTTCATTTTAAAATATAGTATTATCTATGCTTTATTGTATCTTTACTTATTTTGTTAAATATTTCCCAGTTATATTTTCATCTGGTTTGGACCACACTCGTGCATGATGAGGGCCACACGCAGCCCCCAGGCTAGCTGTTTTGACACCTTTGCTATAGTGGCTAAGACACTGGACTTGGGGTCAGGAGGACCCAGGTGCAAATCCTACTCTCAGACACTTTCTAGTTATAGGGCCCTAGACAAGTCTAGGCCTCAGTGTTCTCATCTGTAAAATGGCCTCTAAGTTCCCTCCAGCTCCAAAGTGATGAACTTTGTAACATTTATCAAGCAGGGCCTCAGTGCTACGGGGGGTGCAAAGCAGAACACAAGCAGCAGATGGCGCCTTTCGACTGCTTCTGCCACGCTCCCCATCCTGCCTCAGAGAGGGCCCAGACCCCTGCGGGAGCAGAGCAGAGGGGACGAGGGGGGGAGACCCAGCGGTCAGTGCTCACGGTAAGTTGTAGCTGGCCCAGTAGCCCTTCTCATACAGCTCCTGAGTCTTGTCAGCCACCACCACCATGCCCCTGGGACGCAGGAAAGAAACACAGAATTGAGGGGTTAGGTGGGACCTCAGGAACCGGATCCAGTCCAACCCTGGCCTGACCAGGACTCCCCAGATCGACAAGTGACCATCCGGCCTCCCAGAGGCCCCACGACCTCCCAGCTGCCCAGTCAGCTTTTGGTAACCTCTCAATATCAGGAAGTTCCCCAACGTGAAGCCTCGCTGCCTCAGGTCCAGCCTCCCCCAGGCTCCTGTGGTCTGGGGGCCACACAAAACAAAGCCGGTCCCTTCCATCTGATGGCCTTTCAAATATTTGGAGACGCTTTTCCTGTCCCTCCCACCCAGCTCACCCTACCCCCAGGTACTCTATCCTCTCCATATTCAACATTCCTATGCCTTCAAATAACCAGGTCCTCATTCCCGACTTGACAAGACCCGGGGTGGCAGGGGTTACATCCAGACTCTCTCAGTGAGGCATTCAGCCAGTCCAAACCCAATGCCCCTTCCCCAGCTCAAGGTAGCCCCTCACCCCGTAAAGGTCAGACGGATGCAAGGCCATGGCCTGCCTAACTCCCTAGAGCCCCAAAAGGGAGGTGGGCTGGATGCTGGACACTCACGGAATCTGCTCCAGAATAGTGAGTAGGCCATCCTTGGGCTTGGACCTCCCAGGAATAAAAACATTGTAATCTACGATCATCCACTGGTTGTTGTATCTGCCGAGGAAAGAATGGGGGTGGGAGCGGGGATGAGGGGTGAGTAAACAGAGTGCCGATGACCTCTATCCCAAGCCAGACCTGACCCAGAGACCGAGAATTCAGCAATGCTGAGGATCACCAGGGACCTTGCCGATCCAGCGGGCCCATCCTGCCTCTACCTGGTCCACACCCTCGATAGCCCCGGCCAGTGGAAGACGCGGAATCTCAGAGATGGAGAAGGCTCAATAGAGCTCTGGTCTCATCCCTCGTCAAGGCCTCAGTTTCCACATCATTAAAATGAGGGGGTCTCGAAGGTTCCTTCTAGCTCTAACAGGCTCTGATCCATCACATAGCCACCACACTAAGCTTCCCCAAATACAGGGGTTCCCCTCTTCCTACCAGACCCAGAACAAGTCTTCTTTCCACCTGGCTCTCAAGGCCCTCCAAAGCCTGACTCCGCCCAGCCTGGGGAACCCCATGCCCTCCTGGGCTGTTAAGTGACTTCCTAAGGACACACTAGGGACGGCAAAGTCCCTGAGGTCTGCGACTCACGTGCCACTGTTGAACTTCTTAAAGATGGCGGACCACGTGGACCCATTGTGGGCCAGCCGGTTGGCCACGATATTACGCAGCCACTCGAGGACGCTGTTCTGAGGCTTCACGTACTTCCACAGCTTTTTGTTGTTGTTGCCAATGGTGGTCTCCAGGGTCACCTGCGGCCAGGGCACAGCCGTGAGACGAGGGCCTCGTGGGCACCGGCCACCTTCAGCCTCCTGTCTGCCTCCGTGGCCCCTCCATCTGGCAGGGCTTCTCCCATCTCCCACCACCCTCCCCCTGCAAGGTCATCCTTATTGGCCGTTCCTCTGGATCTGCATGTTAACTCCCATCAGATTGTAACTCTTTGGGGATGGGATTGTGCCTGGACACTGCCCCTGGATAGTGGAGGGTTGGGCTGTGCTGGCTTCAGTCCTCCACCATGCAGCTCCAATCTCTCTGCAGACTGACTTCCCATTACACTGCCCCATGCACGCTATGTTCCAGCTAAACTGGCCTATCTATTACTCTCATCTCCCACCTCCATGTCTTCGTACAGGCTGTGCCACCCCCCCACCCATGCCTGGAATGCTCTCCATCACCTCCAGCTCACACACAGTAGTGTATTTAGAGCTGAAAAGGACCTCACAGCCCATATGTTCTAAGAGACTACGACCCATAGAGGGTAAGAGACTTCCCAAGGACACACAAGATTTCTGGAATCCTCGCGTCTATTCGAGACTCAGCAAAATTACAGGCCCTTCCACGAGGCCCTTCCTGACTCCCTCAGTTGTTATCAGTTTCCCCAAAAGTAACTTCACACATATTTTGTACTAACTTAGCTGCGTAAACATTGCTCTCCCAGGAGAACGAAAGACCCCTGAGGGAGGGACTCATTTCACATCCCCCGTGCCTAGCGCAGTCTCTGGCACACAGTAAGGATTTAATAAACGCTTTTGGAATTGAACGGAATCTAGACACTGGAGAGGCCGTATAGTCCAGTGGAAAGAGCACTGGGATTAAAGCCAAAGAACCTGGGTTCAAATCCCACTATTACCTGTACGACCTTGGGTAGATCGCCTTATCTCCCTGGGCCTCAGTTTCCTTGTCTGTAAAATGAGAGTTAAACTAGATGGCATCTGGGGTCCCTTCCATCTCCAGATCTCTGATCTTCTGAGTCAAACAGCTGTACATCTATCACTTCCGCTCCCTAGGTCTCAGTTTCTTCATCTGATAAATGGGAACAAGAATGCTCCCACTCCTCATTTCACAGGGCTGTGGTGAGGAAGCGGCTTTCTCAAACGTTCAAAAGCCCTTGTGGAAATGTGAGCTGTCACCGGCAGTCACCGGCTCCTCGCTGGGTGAAATGGGAGACCACGCCACTCAGACTGAAGCTACCTTTTTTTCAGGCTTTGGAAGAGTTTTCATCTCAGGATCAAAGATTTGCTGACAGGCCGTGTTTCCCCCTTCCAGGCCTTTGATGAGCTCAAACATGCTGAGGCTCACAGATCTAGGAGGGGAGGGGACCGTCTGAGGTCATCTGGTCCAACCCCCTAATCTTGCAGATAAGGAAACTGAGCCTGACCCTAACCCTCAATGACTTGGCCAAGACGAGGCAGGATTTGACTGCTGGTCTTCCCGACTCCCAGTCACTCTCAGATGACCAAGGGGCTTCAACAGCCCAACAGGAATTAGATCACAGAGAAGTAGAGAGCTGGCATTAGAGGGAAGCAGCCCTGGGTTCGAGTCTTGCCTCTGAAACCCATTGCCTGGGTGACCCTGGGCAAGTCATCTAACTTCTCAATACCCCCGGGCAGCTCCTGAGACTCGTGGTGTTGCCAAGCAGGCACCCCTCTGCATTGGCAGGATGAATTTCCCTACTTCAAAGAAATTATAAACCCAATCGTCCAGACTTCAAGGACCCTGAGAGTTCACCAAGGTGGGTTCGTTAGACACAGATCTCCCCAATCCCTCTAATCCTGGGCTTCCAGGGCTGCCACGGCCAAGAAAAAGTCAACACCTCCCTAAACTCAGAGAAACACGACCTCGCCCCAGCATTTTACAGATGGGGAAGTTGAGGCCAAGAGGGGAGGTGACTCGTCCAAAGTGACCCAGGTAGCGGCTGAGGCTCAGAGGTGATCTTTCCACTGTGCTACACTGCTCCTCCAGGTGACAAAGGCCTCAGGAGTAACAGAACTCAGATTCTATGTCCCGAGTTGGGAAACAAGAGGAAAATGATCACTCACCAACCCACTGCCCAAGATGTAGAAGTCGTCGCAGGAGAAGATGGTCCCAGGGTAGGAGGAGAACACCTGCTCGTTCCCAGGGATCAGTGGTGACCCACCTAGGAGAGACAGCGCCGAGGAAGACCCAGCTCCGTTAATCAATACAACGATAAATCACCACCACCACCACCGCGGCCAGCTCCCCCGTCTAGGGCCCTTAAGGCTGACAAAGCTGCCCCCTCACGACGACTCCAGAAGACAGCTGGGCTCAGAGGCTGGGTGACTCATCCAGAGTCACCCAGCCTATGAAGGTCAGGGCTGAGAATAAAACCCATGTTTTTGTGGCAATCAGGGCTGTGACTTATCCAGAGTCACCCAGCCTATGAAGGTCAGGGCTGGGATTCAAACCCACGTTTTTGTGGCAATCAGGGCTGTGACTTATCCATAGTCACACAGCCTATTAAGGTCAGGGCTGAGAATAAAACTCACGTTTTTGTGGCAATCAGGGTTAAGTGACTTATCCAGAGTCACACAACCTATGAAGGACAGAGTGGGATTCAAACTCACTTTTTTTTTTAAGACAATCAGGGTGAAGTGATTTGCCCAGGGTCACACAGCTAATAAGGGTCTGAGGCCAGATTTAAACTCAGGTTCTCCTGATTCCAGGGCTGGTGCTCTATCCACTGCACTACCTCGCTGCTCCTTTCTCCAGTTCATTTTACCGATGAAAGAAACTGAGGCAAACAGGGTTAAGTGACTTGCCCAGGGTCATACAATTAGGACGTGACTGAGGCTAGATTTGAACTCAGATCCTCCTGACTCCAGGGCTAGTGCTCTATCTACCGCAGCACCACCTAGCTGCCCCTCAAACCCAGGTCAGCTGACTGGTCTAAAGCCAACTTCTGTTCCCCTTTGCTGCCTCGTTCACCCAAAAGGGATTTTCCCTTCTCCTCCGGAGCCCAGATCCCCTTCTCTTCTGCATGCCCCCTGAATTCCCCCCACCAGCCAACGAGGCCGAGGTCATGAATCGGCACCAGGGTATCCATGGCCTTCTCAAGAACATCCCCTCTTACTCTCTCGATGGGAAGCTGTCCACTGCGGATGTTAATTGAGTCAGTCAGCACTTATTAAGCACCTGCGGTGTGCCAGGCACCGTGCCAGGCACCAGGTTAACAATGATAATAAAAATTAATGAAGAGACTAACGACCTCGTTGGCGTAGGGAACTCTGGGAGGAGGCTGTCTCTGCCAATGCAGGGGGGCAACTTACGGTCCAAGTCTCAGAGCCCTGAGAAACCGAGTTATTTGCATGAGGTCACACAGTCAGGATTTATTAAAGTTCATAAAGCACTTTGCATAAACTCTCTTATCTGATCCTCAGAGCAACCCTGAGAATGGGGTACTTACTACAGGGATTATTAGCTCCATTTTATAGATGGGGAAACTGAGGTCCACAGGGTAAGATGACTTGTCCAGTGTCACACAGCTAAGAAAGTATCAGAGGCAGGTTTGGAACAGAGGCTCTCCTGAGTCAAACACCCTCCCTCACTGCAGATGCTCTCAACAAAGAAGGGTTTGGGATAAGGTGTGTCCAGGAAGCCACGTTACTGACGGACCGGACCAGAGGACCTGGTCAGAAGACAGTCTCAAGAACGCCCAGCCCTCCAGGGTGAGGGCACAGCAGAGCCTCGTGGTGGGAAATAGACCTAAGCCCTTTTCTGGGAGGGAGGTGGGGAAACAAGGGACCAACGGGCCTAGATCTGAAGCGGGCAGAGACCTCGAGGCCAACCCTCCCACTGAACAGATGAGGAAACTGAGGCCCAGAAGGGCTCACAGCAGCACAGATCTGCAGTGAGCAGGGACCTTGGAGACATCTAGTCTAACCCTCTCATTAACAGATGAGACCCAGAGAAGTCACGTAACTTCCCCAAGATCACACAGCGCATGACCCCTTCTCGCGCCCTCCTTTTTGGCCCCGGCTGCCAGGCACCCCCACTCCCCGACCAGAGCCCCAGCCTTACTGTGCGTTCCCTTCCCCCGGTACCCACCTTTGGGCAGCGTCCGGAAATGGAAGGCGTATTTCTTGATGATGCGAAGCATGTGCTGGTAGGAATTCCAGGTGTCGTGGGACACCAGCAGCTCGCTGTTGTTGGGCAGCAGCTTGATAAGGGCCGAGCAGGAGCCCGAGCCCATGACCCGCCTCTGCTGCGTCTTGTTCAGGGCGGGTTCCAGGTCCTCCAAATCACCCGACAGCTGGAACAAGCTGAGGGAGGGGGTGTGGCCGGGGTCTCAGTCTCCTGGGTAAGGAGGAGGCGGCCACTGACACCCTAGTATAAATTAGGGTAGCAGGGCCCTTAGGGAGGCTTGGAAGCAGAGCCCCAACCGCCCAACTGGGGACAGGGTGCACCCTGATTCAACTCAGCAAGCATTAAACTCCTAACATCTACTCTGTCCTTCTATCACAACAGTGAGCACCTGGAGAAGAGGAGACATCTTCCTTTCCTATCTGGGTCCTGAGCGCTTAACACGATGCTGGGCACAGAGCAGCTGCTTAATAAAGGCTCATTCACTCATTCATGAAGTCACCTACTGTGCGCTAGGCCCTGGAGGTACAAACCCCAAAACGAAAAACAGCTCCTGCCTCCAGGCCTCCATTCCTGAGAAGGAATGCAACGTGCAAAAACCTGTGAAAACCTGCGAGAAGTTGGCCCTGAGCCGGGCTATGAAGGAATGGAGAGATTCCAAGAGGCCGAGGTGATGCAGACTGGCAGGTTTGGGAGGCCTCCTCACCCCACTCCGGGCAGAGGCAGTAACCAGTGCCTGGGGCATCCGTACCCACCGAGCCACCATCGAATTCTCTGGAAACCGGGCCCGAGCGAGACCCCAGCTCACGAGGCAACCGCGAGTTACCTACGGATGAGTGCTGCTCTCTGCCATCTTAGGATGATGCAGAGATGCAGGAGGCCTCTCGAGCCCCACTCACCAGGCATCGACGACCCCACTGGGCGAGGGAGAGGACGGGGCACGCTCTGCTCTCTCCGCTACATCCAAGCGCTCTCCCCGCCTCACTCACTCATTAACCACTTCTTCCCTACGCTTGGATCACTAGAACCTTCTAATGGCTAAGCTTAGGCTCTCTTATTTCTCAGAGTTCTGCAACATGACCCATAGCTTTTCTCTACCCCAGAACCTTGGTCCTCGCACTCAGGGCATCCAAAGTCCATCCTGGTGTCCCCTGAAACGCTCGAGCTCCCTCTGGGTCCCTCCCTCCGCTTCAGCTGCCCACAGGAATGGTCAAACCTTAGACCTCGTCATCACTTCCATTATCTGACCTCTCAAATCACACCTTCTGAGCCTCATGTTTGGTCCCCTGGCTGCTCCCTCTTCTCCTAACCCTCCTTACCCTGACCGTCAGTCTGTCCCTCCATCCCCTCCTTATACTCCCAGATCTGACCCCTGAACTGGCCTCACGTTCTAGCTGACTAGGTCAACTCTGCATCGTCCTGGAATCTTGAACCCCTCAACCCCCTTGTCCTATCAACGCTTATGCCGTCCCAAAACCCAACCACAGGTTTACCACCATCGTCCACCCTCTCCACTCCTATGTGTCTGAACACTCCCAGAAGACACCGATTAGATCTACTACAAATTCATGCCATCTAAACTCAACTGAGCCCCCATTGCTTTACGACAATCCTTTTATTCTTGTCTGTTTGAGAGTGATACCCACAGAGCCATTGTGCCAGAACTCCTGCTCTCTCCTCAAACCTCCAGAATCCCTCTTTCCCCTTGTCCTCCAGACCGGCAGAAGGCTTCACTTTCTACTTTGTTGAGGTAATGGAAACCACTCATTTCTCCTACTCCACACCTCAAGCACCCTCTCCGTCTTCACCCAGCCTTTCCTCTTGCTCCAGTCTTCAAAAGAAAAAGAGATTTCTCTTTTTGAGGCCAACCTTTACTTTCCTTCCTGTTTGCCGTGACAGTTTGGCCCACTGATCACTTCCTTACCCCTTCTGGGCATGTGCTATGATTTCTTCCCAAAGGCCTGTAGCAGTGGGACAATAGGACAGAGCCTGGGACTAGGGGGTGAGGAACCCTGAGTTCTCACTCTGGGTCCTGTCCCTTTCCACTCTGTGGGGCCTCGGCTGAATCCCTTTCGCTCTCTCTGGTTTTCTCCGCAGCACAATTCTTGGCTGGCCTACCTCAGAAGAAGGAGGCTGATCAGATGAGCTCATGTCTGCAAAAGGCTCTTTCATAGACTATAAAGCATTAAACACAATGGATTACAAACACTGGGTGTTTGGAAGGATTGTCATTGTTTGTCCTTTGTTCTCAAAGAGGGTCTTGACATCAGGGAGGTGATGCCATGACCTGCAAGTGAACTGGATTTAAGTGAGGCAGGGCTGTGCAAAGCCACCAGCCTCGCTTTCTCCTCCGGAGCCAACTGGGTCCGGTGGCCAGATACAGATCAGGATGACTGGAGATGTCCCCGGATACAATGGGAGATCTTGGCATTTTTAAGCTAAAGTCTTTGCCAGGTCTCAGTTTGTCTGAGGCAACACCCATTCAGTGATTAAGGCTAGTGAGAAATGAGGCAAAAAAATGGCCTCTTTTACCTAGTCCAAAAAAGAAAAAATCTGTCTGAGAAGGGAAGACCCTCGGAGATTCTGGCCAAAACAGAGACAAACAGCAATCTGGAAGGAGAGAAGGTACTGAAGGCAGGGGGGAGGAAGAAGGGAGAGGCAGAACGAAGAGGCAGAAAGTCTACCTATTTCTCAATTTTGCCAGAAACTGGTCTTGAGGCAGAGACGTCAGTTTCTATGAGCAAAGTTCATTCTCCGAGTTCTTGCTTCAAATAGAGGTTACTCTCTCTCTACCTGCCCAACTCCTCCATACCCAAGAGGGTCACTTACAGGAATCCAAAGGCGCTGATGGTGAAATTCTTAGATGGGAAAGCTATGCGTCCCTGGTAGCTGTCCTCCAGTCCCTTCAGCTGCAGGAGAGCGAGCTCCACCTACCAGAAAGACAGACAGACATATGGTCAATGGAGTGGTCTGACCCAGCCTTCAGGAAAATGCAATCACATGATGTGGTAGGAAGAGTCTAGTCTGGGACTTGGAAGACCTCTCTCAAAGGGCAGTGTAGGGCCCCCCCCTTGCTCAGGGCCCTGCAGAGAGGCTCACCCAGCCATGCCCACCTGGTGCCAGTCCTCAAATGTCCCTGCCTGAAGCATGATCATAATCATGCTAAATGAACTCAGGCCAGTCCCCTTCTCTCTCTAGGACTTATTCACTTCATTTATATAAGGAAAAAAAAGAATAAAATGAAGGTTTAGTACAAGGTAAGTACACCTGGATCCCCTGTATAGATCCATGGGTACCCCCACAGATCAACGTAGGCACTTAGTAATGGCTTGCTAATAGTGTTTAGTAAAGCCTAGATTAAGGGTAGGTACTCAGGACACACCTACAGATCATTCCAGACCCCTGTGTCCTCAAGCAGGGCCTTCGGCCTCTCGTGGCCTCATTTTCTGGGCGGTTAAGACGCAATGGCTTCCAACGTCCCTTCCAGGCCCAAGTCTGTGATCCTATGTCCTTTCATTTTACAGATGAGGACACTGAGGCTTAGGCAGGTCACAGGATCACAGATTCAGGGCTGAAAGAGACCTCGCTGGTCATCTAGTGTAACCTCTTCAATTTTACAGATGAGGAAACCAAGGACCAATGGTTATGAGACCTTAGATGTAGGGCCGGTAGGGACCTCAGAATCCAATGACTTCAATTTACAGATGAGGAAGCTGCGGCTCAGAGGGGTCCCAGGGTCACAGAGAGCTGGAAGGGACCTCAGAGTCCACGGACGGATCCCAACCCCCCGATTTTACAGATGCCCAAGGTCACATAGAGAGCTCAGTGTCACCGCCAGGGTTCTAGCAGATCTTCTGTGTCCAAACCCAGCACTCTCTCCACAGACCCCATGGTCCCCAAGGACCTCTGTGTTTGGGGCCTTTAAATGATTACTGGACAGCATGGACAGGCCGACACACGACTGCAATGGGAGGGGACTGCGGGTGACCAGAGGGACATCAATGGCCAGGCAAAGAAAGGCCCTTCCCCCCTCCCGCCACACCCACCTGGTGCCAGTACTCGACGTCCTGGCCGGACGCGATCTGCTTCTGCATCCAAGCCAGGTTCAGCTCGATATAGGTCTTCAGTTTCTCGCAGTAGACAGTCTCATACTTGAAGGGGCCACAGTAATCCACCACTGTGTTCATCCAGTGCATATAGATGAGCTGTGTATGGGGAGGGGACAGAAGGTGAGACTCATGGGAAGAGCCAGGATCCAGGGGCTGCCGCCTACCTGCCCACCCCACCTCCCCACCTTCCCTCACCCCAGAAGGCCAATGGCATCACTGCCTTTATTCAGTCTGTCCTCCCATTACCAAAATCCCAAGCAAGGCTCCAAGGCCCTCCATTCCATCCTCCCTTATGCCAAAAGCAGCCTCCTTTATTTGGCCTGTGAAGCCTTTCCCAATCCCCCTTAACAATGAGGCTTTCCCTCTGCCCACCATCTCCCATCTGTACTGTCCATAGCTCTTTGCACAGCTGTCTCCCCCATTAGACTGTGAGCTCAAGAGCAGGGATTATCTTTACCCTCTCTTCGTATTCCCAGAGCTTAGCATGGTGCCTGGAACACAGTAGAAGCTTAAAAAATGCTTGCTGATGTCACCATCAGACTGTGAGCTCAAGAGCAGGGAAGGTCTTTACCCTCTCTTTGTATTCCCAGAGCTGAGCATTATGCCTGGCATACAGTAGGAGCTTAATAAATGTTTGCTGATATCACCATGAGACTGTGAGCTCAACAGCAGAGATTATTTTTACCCTCTCTTTGTATTCCCAGAGCTTAACATGGTGCCTGGAATATAGTAGGAGCTTAATAAATGCTTGCCGATGTCACCATCAGACTATGAGCTCAAGAGCAGGGAAGGTCTTAACCCTCTCTTTGCATCCCCAGAGCTTAGCACAGTGCCTGGAATACAGGAGGAGGTTAATAAATGCTTGCTGATATCACCATCAGACTGTGAGCTCGAGAGCAGGGAAGGTCCTTACCCTCCCTTTGCATCCCCAGAGCTTAGCATGGTGCCTGGCACACAGTAGGAGTTAATAAATGCTTGCTGCCATGACTATTAGAAGGTGAGCTCTTTGAGGGCAGGGATGGTCTTACTTTCCTATCAGCATCCACGGTGCTTTGCACACAATAAGGGCTTAATAAATGATTTATCCCTCATTTCATTCATTTGATCAGCAGCTAATCCTACACCAGGGTGACCACAAGGGACATGAGCTCTCCCCCTGGAACACGCCTCCTTTGGGGCCCCCTTCTCTCTTTGGTGAGTTCCTCCCAACACATCTATTTTGGGGCAGAGAATGGAAGGGCAGGTGACCCGACGGGGAAGTCAATGACCCAGCAGGGCAGGGCCCCCCACCCCCACCCAGGATGCTCCAGCCACGCCCACCTGCTACCGGTGGCTGCCAGACACTGTCAGCTTCTGCAGCCAGGCCAGGGTGACCTCCAAGTAGCTCCTGAATGGTTTACAGTAGATAGTCTCACACTTAAGGCACCTTCCTTCCTTCCTTCCTTCCTTCCCCTCCTGGCTCAGATTCAGACTTTCTGAGCTTCATCACAGGTACCTTCCTCGACCCCTCTGCTTTTCAACTCCCAGTGGTGTCTTCTCCCATTAGAATGTAAGCTCCTGAGGGCAGGGACTGTCTTTCTTTCTTTCTTTCTTCCTTTGCTTGTATTTATACGTCCAACATTTAGCATAGTTTCTGACATATAGTAATAGCTTAAAAATGTTTGTTGAGTGACCTGAAGTCAGGTTCAAATCCTGGCTCACTCACTAGCAGCAGTGTGACCTTCGATAAGTCACTTTTTCCGCTCTGTGCCTCAGTTTCCACATCTGTAAAATGGGGGAGTTGGACCAGATGACCCCTTAAGGTCCCTTCCAGCTCTAAATCTACGATCTTAGGACCCCTCCCGCTTATGAGCACATCCATGAGCAATCTCCAGCCCTGTCCTCTGACAGTCAGCACTTCCCTTACCTCTTTTTCACCCACCCAGGATTCTGACGGTCCTAAGGCAGAGATGCTGGTGCCTGGGAGAAGCTCTGAATTGATCCTTTCATGTGGGCAAGGTCAAGGGCATGGTCCTGATTTTGAGGTTACAAAGGTGATCTCCCCCAGGGAAAAGAAGGGGAGCTGTACCACCATCGCCCCTTCCTCTTACCTCAGCGGACACAGCTGCCTCCACCACCCCAGCTGCATACGCCTGCAGGGCATCACTGTACTGCTCATTGGTAGCCAGATCCAAGAAGGCCCACCTGGCATGGAGAGAGGGGCATAGCCTGAGGTCGGCAAGAGGGACTTAAGGGCCCTCTCTGAGTCACCAGGCCACCCCTGGGACTAGTAGCAAACTAGCACCTCCCAAGCCCTTCCCCAGCGAGGGAAAGTGCCACGTCCTTGGCTTGCCACAGGATTGCTTGTCAATCTGTGCAATGGGAATCCCACACATCAGCAACATCTTTCTATTAAAAAAAAGTCTGGGGAGATTGAATTTCTCGTAAGTAGATGTTCAATATTGTTGTTGTTCTTTTTCGTCCTCCATTCTAGAACGGGACCATGACCTCAGGAAGGTGATGCCATGACTTGCAAGTGAATTGGATTTAAGTGAGGGAGGGCTGTGCAAAGTCACCAGCCTCACTTTCTCCTCCAGAGCCATCTGGGTCCAATGGCTCCAGATATAGATCAGGACAGCTAGAGATGGGCCTCAATACTGTATGCACCTATTTAAAACCTCCCTAGAGTAAAACTGAAAACATTAAGAAATAATATTTTCCTCTAAAGACTTTGGCAAAATCCTTGGGGAAGTCTCCTAGAAAGGTGGGTAGGACACAAAAAGGTTTTCTGAGGTGGTCCCTTAAGACAGAGTAACTACAAGGCCAGGTCACACAGTAGGTGCTCAATAAATGCTTGCTGACTTGGCACCTTCCTTAAGTGACATCTGGCTAGCAGCTACCCTTCTCCATAAAGAAGGGATGAAGGTATCAGTGGAAGGAAGGAGGTCGCTTCAATGCCAAGAGTGAGCACAGTGGTCCAGCAGGACCCCTCTGAAGCCCAGACTCTCCTCAAAGGTCAATGACCCTCTCAAAATCCGACGCCCAGGCCTGAAGATAAAACTCCAGAGGAGGTCTTGCGAGGGCAGAGGACTGTGAGGCCCTCCCTCCTTGTGAACGCTAATGCCCTCTTAAACCACTTAAGACAGTGGAATCCGGCCTAGGCATTTCAGGCTATTGTGTTTTACTGCTGACATATTTCACTTCCTGTTCAGTCGTGACCCCGTGGGCCTAGCACGCCAACACACGTCCATGGGGTTTTCCTGGCAAAGATCTCAGAGTGGTTTGTCATTTGCCTCTCCAGTGGATCAAGGCAAACGGAGGTGACGTGCAGGCTGCTAAAACCTCAGGTTGTTTTTTTTTTTTTTCATACCTCCTAATGTCACCCTAAGCTATACTTGGGCAGATAAATCGTTAAACTCAAGCACAGAACTTGACATCTCTCCCTATGACATTTTGTCTTCATGGATTCTAGCTCACCGAGATCTGCCCAGATCCCAAATCTGCCATTTAAGGCCTCAACTCGCCCTTCCAGTTCTTTGTCTTCCACTAATTGGATAAACATATTCAACCTGGTTACTGAAAGAAAAAAAAAGTTAAATAGCATAGGACTGAGTACAGTTAGTCCTACTGTATAACTCGACATCCGCTTTCCCAAAAAGCAGCATACTATGCAGAATGACACAACAAATATCACAAGGCATATGAGGAAAATGGAGTTTGGAGCACAACGGTCAAAAACTTTGTCAGGGGCACACAAATAAAAAGACAAGAACCTAATAAAAACAATAGCACATCTTTTATAGATGTTAAATACATAAATGCGCCAATAGATAGTGGCCTGTCCCAGGTCCCAGGGGTCAGAGGCCACAAGCAGAAGGGGGTCAGGATGCCAGCCCTCCCCCACCCACAGCTCCTGCTGCCCCAGAACACAGACACTAAATATGGCCCTTTTGCTTGAAAAAGTCCTGAAGTTTGCTTGTGGATGGGGATGTGGGAAGGGCTGTAGCTTGGGAGTTACTGTAAACTGCAACAGTCTTCTGCATTCTAGCTGTCTGTCATGAACAAAATGTACCTAGTCATTCTCTGCCTCATTTCTTACCTAGCCTTAATCACTGCATGGGTGTTGCCTCAGTCAAACTGAGACTTATTAAAGACCTTAGCTTAAAAAGACCAAGCTCTCCTACTGCATCCTGGGCCATCTCTAGTCATCCTGATCCATATCTGGCCACTGGATCCAGATGGCACAGGAGGAGACAGTGAGGCTGGTGACTCTGCACAGCCCTGCCTCACTTAAATCCACTTCACTTGCAAGTTACGGCATCACCTCCCTCATGCCATGGTCCTCTTTGGGAATGAAGGACAAACAACAATAACAAAATTACACAAAGGCTAACTAAAAATGGACATTACGCTCAAACTGGTCCCTAATGTACCAATCACACTGGAAGAAATCCACATTTTCAAAATAAGGATGATAGCAGAAGTGAATGTATCAATTCTTCCGGGGTGCTCTGGACACAAAAACTGAATGTCACAGTGGATAGAGCAACAGACCTGGAGTCAGGAAGACCTGAGTTCAAATTCAGCCATAGACACTCATTGGCACAAGTCAGCGAACCTGTTTGCCTCAGTTTCCCCATCTGTAAAATGAAAATACTAACAGCACCTACCTCCCAGGACTGGATGAGATAACCTTTGTAAAGTGCCCACACAGTGGTCACTTAATAAATGCTTGCTGCCCCTCTCCTTCCAAAGTGCCATTAAGGGTCTCTCTTTGGCTCTGATCCCTCCACCAGACTGGACCACTGTTTAGCACACACCTCCCCACCTCATCAACAAGAATAACACATAAGGGGCAGCTAGGTGGCGCAGTGGATAGAGCACCGGCCCTGGAGTCAAGAGGACCTGAGTTCAAATCTGGCCTCAGATACTTGACACTGGCTGTGTGACCCTAGGTAAGTCACTTAACCCCAACTGCCTCAAAAAAAGAAAAAAAAGTCACATAAAACCCTGCCAGGTTGAGGTACATTGTCTATATCCATTCAGCTGGATTCAACTCAACCAACACTGATGAGAGACTACCAAAGGTGCCAGGCCCTGGGGATACAATACAAGATAAGAAACAATCCCTGTCCTCAAGAAGCTTACATACAACATACTTCAAAAGGCAGAAAAGTATATAAAAGGTAACTGGAGGAGGCAAAGAATATTCATGACTGGCAGACACGGCTGAGCCTTCAAGGAAACTAAGAATTATTTTTTTTTCACAAGGCGATCGGGGTTAGGTGACTTGCCCAGGGTCACACGGTTAGTAAATGTCTGAGGCCGGATTTGAACTCAGGTCCTCCTGACACCGGGGCCAGTGCTCCATCCACTGCACTACCTAGCAGGCCTGAAACTAACAATTCTAAGAGGCACTGGGGTCCTCTTACCTGTACAAAGATGTACCAGGGAGTTTAGGAATTAGCAAGTAAGTAGCACTGGCTGGAACAGAAAGTGTGTGAAAGTGAGAAAGAGGAAATCAGCCCCCTGGGAACTGCCCAAAAATGAACCAGAGCAATCTGGCGTGACCTGCTCCTCATAAAGCCAAGCTGCATCTCTGTGATCCCCACCAGTCTTTCTAAATACTCACAGAAACATCTCTTTACCAAAGGGTTCTTACTCTTCATTGTCATGCTCACGGGTTGAGGGTTCAAAGGACCCCACCCAGTTCCCTTTTTTGAAGAGTGGGGCATTTGCTCATTTCCCAAGCCAATGTTGTGTAATGGAACTGAACTTGGAGTCAGAAGAGGCCTGTGTTCAAATCCTGACCCTTCCTCCCAACATATGCCAGCTGTGGAATCCTGGGAGAGCCACTAAGTCACTGCCTGCCTCAATTTCCTGATTTGTAAAATCAGGTATATGATAACAGCACCTGCCTCACAGGGTTATTATTGTGAAGATCAAATGAGATATTTATGTAGCGCTCAGCACAGTGCCTGGAACATAGTAGGTGCTATATAAACGCCAGTTATCATTCTGCTATTTTTAATATGTTAAAGCAACCAGGTCTGCATGAAATTCTGAAAAAAATTGGGATGTGGTCTTTGAAAAGTAAATTCAGTAAGTACTGAAAGGCCTGCCGTGTGTGAGGCATTGTGCTGGCCAGCCACGCTGGTGGTACGGCGCTTACGGGCTGACAGAATGCTTTCCATCTATTAACTCAGTTGAACCTTACTGGATGAGCGACTGAGGTAGGATTTGAATTCAGCTCTTTGACTAGGTGCTTGCCTTTTTGCTACTTTCCCAATTATCTGGGGGTTTGGCCCCCCACCTTTCAGCACTCCTTCCCAGTCCAAGGATCATCCTTCTTGGTAGGAAAAAGCCTAAGTAAAGAGTTGAGTAGTCCTGTCTTCTCCCCTTCACCCTTCACCATCCCTCCACCTACTCCGAGCAGTGAAGGGTCCTACCCCATCTTTACCCTTCCTGTTGTCTCTAACATAGTCTTTATTTTTTTATTTCTTTTTTTTTAATGTTTATTTTTTAACATTCATTTTTTAAAATTTTGATAAAATTTTGATA
Organism: Vombatus ursinus; assembly: GCF_900497805.2. Classification (NCBI taxonomy): domain Eukaryota; kingdom Metazoa; phylum Chordata; class Mammalia; order Diprotodontia; family Vombatidae; genus Vombatus; species Vombatus ursinus. The sequence goes on along the minus strand of NW_020941065.1, from coordinate 1,421,734 downwards.
AAAATTCTCTTTCTGGGGCAGCTAAGTGATGTCATAGTGCATAGAGCGCTGGGCCTGGAGTCAGGAAGACTCCCCTTCCTGAGTTCAAATCCAGCTGTGTGACCTTGAGCAAGTCACTTCACTCAGCGTCCTCGTCCGTAAACTGAGCTGGCGAAGGAAACAGCAAACCGCTCCAGCATCTCTGCCAAGAAAACCCCAAAAGGTATCACAAAGAGTCGAACACTACTGAAAGGGAACTGAAAAATTCTCCCCCTCCTCCACCCACTGAGGAGGCAAGCCATAAGATGACCACTACACACAACATCACTTCTTATCTTTTTTAAATATTTGTTTTTGACATCCACTTCTGTAAGATATTGAGTTTTGAATTTTCTCCCCCTCCTTCCCTTCCCCCCTCCCCAGGACAGTGTGTAATCCGGCACAGGCCATACATAACATAGCCGTTAAAGGCCCTCTTTGGTTGCTGCTGAAGCCATCGGCAGCCACAGCTCACTCTGGGCCTGAATGCTCCCGACGCTGCTCTCGCAGGTTCTACCAAACCGGCATTCTGGCTGGTCATCACATGTGACACGCCATTCCAGTCTCCAGGCCTTTGCACAGGCTGTGCCCCAAGCCTGGAATGCCCTCCCTCCTCCACTTCTGCCTCTTAGCATCCCCCTAGCTTCCTTCAAAGCTCAGCCCAAACCCCTCCTCCTACGTAAGACCCTTCCTGTTCCCTCCAGTTACCCAGGCCTCTCCCCTGGAAGGACCCTGAGTTTACTCTGTATGTCTTATATACACAGCAAATGTATAAACACCTAAACATACGTGTGTCTAAAACAGTAAGCCCTCTGAGGACAGGCACTGTCATCTTTGTCTTCATATCCCCAGAACCTGGGACACGGAATGCACTAAAATTCTTTCCTATTGAATGATCTTAGCTCCCTCTTTTCTTCTTCGTGGGAATTGTTTCTCTGGCTTCAAAATTTAATTTTTTGAAAGCTTCTCACCCCTTCTGTCCTCAGCAGAATTTTAGGTCTTGGGATCCACCCTTAAAGATGACTATGCAAATCCGGGCACTATTCGGACTTCATCAGCATTGGGAACTCCCAGAGGGGAAGAGAAGAAAAACCCCGCCACGTTGGGGATTCAGAATCAAATCCCAACTCTATCTCAACCAAGTAACTTCCCCTTTCTCTGGGTCCCGGTTTCCTCACCCATAAAATGAAAGGGGTTGGGCCGGATGGTCTCTGAGGTTCCTTCTGGGCTAAATCTAGGAGCACCTGTCACCAACCTGAAACAGCTAATAAATCCTAGGGATTTGCCCAGAGTCATGCGGCTAATACTGACCTGGGCTTAGGATTCTACGGGCTCCTCCACGCTGCCCATTAGCCCCTCAGCCTGTGAAAGCTACTCCCCCAAGTGGTACACCTTTAGGACATACCTGGCTAGCATCTTCTCCTTTATTACAACATCAAAGATTTGAAAGACAGTTTGATAGGTGTTCACTGGGACTGCCCATCAGAGAGGCAGCGCGGTACGGTAGAAAAGATCTCATTTGGTGATCACAAATGTGACATCTGCCATGGGGTCAGTCACTCAGCTGATTACTCAGTGTGGATGTGTATACATATATGTACACACACACAGACATGTATATACATACATTCACATGCATATATGTACAAAGTTGGATTTTTAATCTTTCCCATTAGAACGTGAGCCCCTTGAGGGCAGGGACTGTTTTTTGTCACCTTTTGTATCCTCAGTACCTAGCAGAGTGCCTGGTACATAACACACACTTAGGAAATGTTTGTCTCTCAGCATCTCTGTGTGGGGCTCACTCGGGCCACCCCTTCACTCCTGTATCACTACTACACTACGACTACATAACTGTGACCTTGCGCAAATAACAACTTCTCTAAGCCTCAGTTCATTCTGCTATCATCATCATTGTCAATAAACATTCATTAAGCACCTACTATGTATAAGTGCTATAAAATGAGGAGGTCAGATTTGATGGCCTCTAAGGTCCCTTCCAGCTTGAAATCACAGGTAGGTGGCCACAGTGGGTAAGGGTTAGACTGAAGAAGGAAGACCTGAATTCAAATCCCACCTCAGACACAAGTTGTGTGACTCTGGCCCAGCTATTTAACCTTTGTTTGCCTTTGTTTCCTCATCTGTAAAATGGGGATAATAACAGCAAGGTTATTGTGAGGATCATCTGGAATATTTGTAAAGAGCTTTGCAAACCTTAAAACACTGTAAATGCTAGCTATGATGATGATGATGAAGAAGAAGGAGAAAGGGGAGGAGGAGGAGAGGAAGAAGGAAGGAAGGAAAAAGGAGGAGGAGGAGGAGGAGGAGGAAAAGAAGAAAAGGCAGTGGTGGCGGTGGCTCATTTCTCCCACGCCCCCCATCACTTCAACCTTAGACACAACCAAGGTCTCCTAACTCCCCGGTTAATGCTATTCTCGGGCTGCTGAGAGCAGCCCAGGGTAATACCCCTCATGGACTGGTCCTCACTCAATGGGGACCACATCAACTTCTGCTGAATCTCAGGCATCTCCCAGGACAAATCAGAGCGATCCGTCCTCAATTAAGAAACAAACGTGTCAAACGCTTTTTCTGTGACAAGGACCTGGGACAGAAAGAAGGGCAAAACCTGTCTCTACCCTTGAGGAGCTTACATTCAAATGGGGGGGATAACATGCACATATACATACAAAATAAATACAGGACAGTTTTGGGAGGGAGGGCATTAACAGCTTGGGGGATTAGGAAATGAATGAACGGATAAAAAAGCATTAGACTATGTGCACAGCCCTGCAAAGGCTTCATGTAGAAAAGGTACATGAGACAAATCTTGAAGAAAGTCAGAGATCCCAAGAGGAGGAGGGTGAGTAGCCTGATAGAGAGCCACCGTTGCCATGGGGAAGAAGACAGAGCCAGGTTCAAGGCTCTCCCCTTAACAAAAAATGGCCATGTGCCCCTGGGGATACCATGATCTCTCGGTTTCCCCAGGCAGCTTAGATTCTAACATGTAGCTCAGATAGTGATCTGCACCGGGAAGGGGCATTTCTTCACTGGGACATCACTGCTTCAGTAAAATCATGGACCAGGACCGTTTTATGGCAAATGGGGGTTCTTGAATCCCAGAGAGAAGTGATCTACCCAAGGTCACACAGCTAGTTAGTGTTAGAGCTGGGATAAGAGCCAAGGTCTCTGTAATCCCTACATTGTGACAAATTCAGGACCTGCTCGGACCCAACACCTTGTTCAAAAGATGCTTTTACATAGTGGGGGGGGGGGGGAAGCTACCTGGAGGGGCAGCTAGGTGGCGCAGTGGATAGAGCTCTGGCCTTGAAGTCAAGAGGACCTGAGTTCAAATCCAGTCTCAGACACACAACACACAACACATACTAACTGTGTGACCCTGGGAAAGTCACTTAACCCCAATTGCCTAGCAAAAAGAAAAAAAGAAAAAGCCACCTGGACTTGGCATCAGAAGGCCCAGATTCCTGCCCCGGACACCTGATGCCTTATACAAGTTACTTAACCTTGGCACCTTCATCTGGAAAATAAGGAAGTTCAACTAGGTCAGTAATCCTCAAACTTTGTTAGCAGAACCCCTTTAAACTCCTTAAAAACTGAGGACTCCCCCCACCACGAATTTTTCTTTAGGTGGGTTACAGCTGTAGATACTGATCACATTCATAATTACAACATTTTAGTATTATTTTATAAAATAGTTTTTACCTCCTAGACCCCCTGAAAGAGCCTAGTTAGTGTTAGAGCTGGGATAAGCTCCCCGAGGTCCCCAGACCACCCTGGAGAACCATGCGATCTTAATCTATGATTCCTTTTATGATCAGTCTCCTCCCCATGGCAAGCCCTTCTATCACTAACTATTTTACTCTCTCCTCCCTCTGAGCACAATGAAGAAAACGGAATTGCTCAGCCCTGAGTGACTCACAACCTCTCCAGGCCTCGGTTCCACCATTTTTTTTTAAGGCAATTGGGGTTAAGTGACTTGCCCAGGGTCACACAGCTAGTTAAGTGTCAAGTGTTTGGTCTGAGGCCGGATTTGAACTCAGATCCTCCAGACTTCAGGGCCAGTGCTCTATCCACTGCGCCACCTAGCTGCCCCCTGTTCCATCATTTTTAAAATGGGAAGAATTATCCCTACCCTGCCTACCTCAAAGGGTTGACATAAAGACAAAAAGAAATAAAATAGATGTGGGGTTTGAAAGTTAAAAGAAACATGACAGAGTGGATAATGCATCAGTCTTGGAGTCAGGAAGACCTGAGTTCTAATCCTGCCTCTGATACTCACTGGCTCAGTAATTAACCCTGGAAAAGCCATTTGCTGCTTGGGGCCCTGGGCAACTGGCTAGAACTCCAAAATGCAGAGAAAGTGGCAGGTAGCCATCTGCATTGGTAGAGGCAGTTAAATGGTATGGTAGACAGAGGGTTGGGTCTGAAATAAGGAAGACCCAGATTCAAATTTGGCCTCAGACACTTATTAGTTGTGTGACCCTGAGCAAGTCACTTAACCTGTCTGTCTCAGCTTCTTCATCCATAAAATGGGGATAATAATAGCACCTACCTCCCAGGGTTGCTGTGAGGACCAAATGACATATTATCCATAATGTGCTTGACAAATCTTAAATCACTATGTAATGCCAGCTATTGTTTTCTTCACTGGGGATTCTTCATGTTACAAAGTCACAGATCGAAAACCTCATTGTCCAGCACCATACGAGGAAAGAACACTGGATTTGGAGTCAGGAAACCTGGGTTACATTTACTAGATCTGGAACTTTAAACAAGGCGGTTTCCCTATCTCTAAGATGGGAATGTAAGCATCATGAAATTTAAAGCACCAGAGATGTGGGTAATATTTTTATACTCAGTTCCTAAACAGCTTTTAAGTCTCCGCAACTCCTTTTCCAGATATGGCTACAAGCCAAAAAACATCTTACAGTTGAAATACCTGACCAGGGCTACCAGGAGGGGGATGGAGCATTTAGCAAAAGGCTTATTTGGAACAAGAAAGCCCCTTTGACTGAATCCAAACTTCACAGAACAGATCTGTGAATATTAATAAAAGAATTTGTTCCGTAAAACTTGGACTCAGTCAAAAGGCCGTACCCAAAGACCTAGAGGGCCACATGTGTGCTCAGGGCCACAGGTTCCTCACCCCTGCTTGGTCTCGGCCCTCCGGCCAGGATACGATAAATCTCAGGATCCCATTTTTCCGGCCCCACCCTAAAAAGCCAAGGAGCTCACAGCCTTCACAGGCTGCCATCCCCTCTGGAGCCGGGGGACTGGTGAGAGACCAGCCACCTATGACCCATGAGCAGGGTTGGGTGCCAGGCTCCTTCCTAGGTCTACATCCTGGGTGACTGACAGAGGGCCAGGCCCAAAGGGCTTAGAGAACACAGGTACCAGCACCTCCCTGGGGCTCCTGACCTCACAAGAGGCTTGTCATTCCATATACGCCCCTGCCTATTGCCTCTCTGCCCAACTGTATTCCTTTCCTTCCCATAGGGCTTTAAAACTCACAAAGTATTTTCCTGGGAAGTAGGTACTCCCAAATCCTTCACCCTATTTTACAGATGAGGAAACTGAGGGCCCCAAGAGGGACAGATAGTGAGTATCAAGAGGTAGAATTCGAACCCAGGTCTCTCCTAGACTCCAAGTCTCCGTGACAGGGTTTCACCGTGACTTGGTCATGTTTTGGCTGTGGGTGTCCCTCTGTCTCCCTCAAGTTTGTCCTGACTCACCAGCTGGCCGAGAAATCATTTCAACAGTAAGCATTTACTGGCTGTGTGCAAGGCAATCCAAGGCCAAAAAGAAAAGCCCTGCCCCCAGATGTTGGCAGAGAAATAGACTGCAGGGTAACTGAGACAGAAAACCGACAGCTGGAAGGGCTGGGGAGATCAAGGAAGGCTGCCTGGAGGAAGAGAAGCCAGAGGGCAAGATGAGGTAGAAGCACACTCCAGGCATGGGGGAGACCCTGCACAAACAGAAGGAGATGGGAGATAAGGGCCAAGAACGGCAGAAATGTTTTCCTTTATATCCTACCCATGAGCACCCCTCCCAGCACCCAGGACAACACTGACTATGGCAGACGCCCAACGGTGCTGATCTGCTTTCTGCCCAACGGCATCAGCAGCCCACCTCCTTCTCTGTCCTGCTTCCAAGGGAGTCGGCAGGGTCCAATAAAAGTGGTTCAGATCACCGTACAAAAACGCAGGCCCGCCGCCCGACTCCTTGATGATGGAGGCTGGAGGCAGATGGGCGCCTGGCTGGGGCACCCAGACAGCCCTCAGTGCCTTTGATGTGCCAGACCGGGCATCCAAAACCCTTCCAGAGTCAGTCCCTGCCTACTCAGCTGTTCCCTCCCTGCCAGGGCCATGAGGCAAACAGCCATCCATCAGGTATCTTCCTCCCAAGACCCCCTGGAGGGCAGGGGGAGCAGTCCCGACCCTCCTAGGGGTGGGGAACCTGCAGCCTTGAGCCATATGTTCTTGGGCGTGGCCTTTTGACCAAGTTCAAGTTGTACAGGACAAATCCTTTTATTAAGAGGATTTGGATTCAGTCAAAGGGTCGCACTTGAGGACCTAGAGGGCCACAGGTTCCCCATCCCTGCCTAGATGGACACACAGGCCATAGGAGTGAGGGGGTGCTGCTGACCTCTGCCAACTCAACTTCCCAGGGGAAAACAAGAATTCGCCTTCCTTCCATGATGAGAATGAGCCCTCAGAGTGAGTGCAGCTCTGACCCGCTCCACTTCTAACATGGGTCAGTCTGCCCCTCCTTAAGCAGCCTGGCCCCCCACTCCTGGGGGCTCACCAGATGGGTGTCAGACTTAGTGTGGACAGCCCATCGGCTTCACCCACTGCAGCTCAGCCTCCCTGGCAGCAGTGTCATTTCACTGGACTCAGAGCCCTTTCCCCAAAACCACACCTGGGAGGGGGGACAGTGTCCCCTTCTATATGACAGCGCCAAGCTCAGAATGTTGTGAGGATTGAATGAGATAGCATTTGTAAAAGTGCTTAGCACAGATGATCGACAAGACAGACTTAGCTCTTCTCAACAATACAATGATCTAAGACAATTCCAAAAGACTCAAGATGGAAAATGCTGTCCACATCCAGAAAAAGAACCATGGAGTCTGAATGCAGATTGAAGCATCCTATTTCCATTGTTTTTTATTTTTTTCTTTCCTGTGGTTTCTCCCTTTTGTTCTGACTCTTCTGTCACAACATGACTAATGTGGAAATGTGTGTAATACAATTGTACATGTATAGTCTATATCAGATTGCTTGCTGTCTTAGGGAGGGAAGGAGAAAACTTCGCAACTCAAAATCTTATTAAAATGAATGTAGAAATGAGGCAATAAATAAATTTCAAAAAGAAAAAAAAAAGGGCTTAGCATAGTGCCTGGCACCAGTAAGTACTAAATAAATCCTTGCTTCTTACCTCCCTTCCTTCTACAAAAGCTCTAAGGCCTTCTCCAGCTCTGACATTCAATGCTCTCTGCACCCACCTCCCAATCTATCCAAGTGCACTACAGCCACCAATACTCACAGACTAATCAGAAGCAGAAAGAACCCCATAGATAACTTGGTCCACACCCCTCCACCGGACTGAGAAGCTCCACAGAGAGGAGGAACAAAGAGAAGGGACTCACCCAAGGTCTCAGTGGGAGTCAGAAGCCAAGCCAGGACTGGAACCCATTCCTACTGAAACATATCTATTCCTAGGGTCAAACCTCTGAGCAAACCCGGGGGAAAAAGGATGAAAGGGTAGAGATGGGGTCTTCAGGGGCTGAGCCCTTAGGCATTCAAGGCTGGGAGAGGCTGCCTCTTCTGAGTATCAACATCTCTGGCCTGGTCTGGTAGCCAGGGGCTTTTAGGGACCGAAAAACAGTGGCAACCCCCGAAGAATATGGAGGGTACGAATGCTGGCCACAGAGCTAAGTCCATAGAAACTTTCAGAAATCCAAAGTCCTGAGTGGGAAAGGCAAGTGGTCATGGATAGAGGGCTGGTCATATTGAAGGGGCTAGCCTATAAGGGCTGCCAGAAGCCCAAACCCCAGGGGTGGGGTGGGGTGGGGGAGGGCTGGCCAAGGCTGCAGGTACTGCCAGAAACCCAGAATTCCTGCCCCCCAAGAGTGGAGACGGAAGAGATGATGGCCAGAGGCCAAGTCTACAGGGACACTCAAAAACCCTGAGTTCCAGCCCTGACAAAGTGGGAAAGGCAGTGTTTATGGAAGGACAGGCCCCACAGAAGTGCTAGTCTATAGGACCTATTTCGCCCGATTCCCCATGGATACGGGGCTCGAGGGTTAGTCAATGTCACAACCCCTGAAGTGGGGTCAGGGATGAGGAGGGGGAAGTGGTTATGCTCATGCAGAAAGAACTGGTCCGTTAGGGCTGCCAGGAACCCAAAGTCCTAACCCAGTAGTTCCATACAGAAGGCTGGACGCTCTGAAAGGTCTAGGGCAGAGCTTTGGCCAGAAAAATCTTTAAGTCCTGGCCCCCAGAGTGGGGATGGGCACAGGACCAGTTCACAAAAGTTACCTAAGGCCTGGAGTCCCAAGTCCTGGTGCCTGGGACTTCCTAACCTGATAGGATTTAGCTGGGGGAGTTGGACATTGTGTGAGGAGTCTGATCTAGGATAGCCATGGCCCTCCCCAACCCCAGCCCTAACCCCTTCCCCAGCCACAACTCCTTCCTCTGCCCTAGCCCCCTCCCAAGCCCCTCCCAGCCCCAGCCCCAGCCCAACCCCCGCCGGCCGCAGCCCCCGAACCTCACCCTTTCTCGTCGATGGCGTTGGAGAGGTTGGCCCAGGCGATGGCCCCGGCCTCCCAGCCCTCCACCACGCTGAGCTGGCCCGTGGCCGGGTCTATCACCACCGAGCTGCTCCTGGAGCGCGGCGGCGGCAGCGAGGGCTGGGGCAGGCTGAGCGCCAGCCCCAGCGCCAGCGCCAGCCCCAGGGCCAGACAGCCGCCCTGATACATTGTAGCGACTGTGTCCGCGCCTCTGCAACATTGCCGCTCACGTGACTAGGCGCCCGCGCCCCGGGCGGGGCCGCCCTTAAAGGGGAACGCCCTGCGCCCTTGAATTGGTCGGCCCCGAGTCCCCGCCCCTGAGGCCCCGGGGGCTTGGGGGGGGGCGCTTCAGAAACTGCCGCTGGGCACAAGAGCCCTGGAAGTCGGGGTCCGGGGTCCGAGGACCTGCGTGCAAGTCCGCATTCTGCCAGACTGGCTACGAATGTCCCCTGAGATAGTTTGCTCCTCTGGGCCTCAGTTTCCTCATCTGTCAAATGAGAAGGCCTGGACTAACAGTCAATCAACAAGCATTTATTGAGCCCCTACTGTGTGCCGAGAACTCCAAGATCCCTTCTAGCTCTGATGAGGACTGATGCTATGTGCGCTTTCCTTGTATATGTCACACCTCATCTCTGGGTCTCAGTTTACTCCTCTGTAAAATGAAGGTGATGAACCAGAGGATCATTAAGGTCTCTTCCAGTTACGACATTCTGGGTCTCTGGATGCTGTGTGTCACTGGACATATTCCCTATAGGACTAAAGCTCCCCCTACCTCCTTTTTTCTCTTTGGTATTCCCAATGCCCAGCACATAGTAGGTGTGTATGGAATGAACTGCAGAAACAAGAAAGTCACCAGATAATTGTGAACAGTCTACAAGGACTGCCAGGTGCTCAAGGACCTGCCTGTAAGGTCTCTGGAGAAGTGGAGCCTCTATGAACCCGAGATTCAAGCTTCCATTTAAATGCAGTCTGGGTTTTCTAGTTAGCATTCTTAGCAGTCCTGTAGTCTCCTAATCTCTTCCGGGTTTTTCTCTTTCCACGGGAGAGGGGTAAAGAGCACCCAAAGGGAATTAAATTTTTTAAATGTGTAGGGATGTCAGAGGTGAAGTGGGCAGGGTTGTGCTCCTTACCCAAAGAAAATGCCAAAGGGTATCTGAGCTTCTGCATCGAATTTTGAGTCTTGGTCTCTCTAAAGAGTAGCAAAAATCCTGAAAATGCAAGGATCAAGGCCCTAGCAAGATCTAAGACCCTGTGGGAAACTGTCTTCTTCCTCATCACTGAAATCCTGCCCTGCCTACACTCCAGTGCTACTGACTACCTTTTTAAACAAAAAACTGTACTTGTACCATTGGCAAAGGACATGAATCAGTGGTCTCCTCTACTCTCCATATCCTATCCTTGCAAAACCTGGGTAGGCAGCAATTATTGAACCTGTTTTACATATTAGAAAACTGAAGGATGTCAAATGACATTGTGGCAAACCAAAGTCCAAAGTTCACTCAGATTTCTCCTAACTCTCTACCCTGTACTCCTCCCAATGGAGCGACATCACAGACTTTAGATGGGACCTTGGAAATCAAATACACCATTTCCATTTTACAGATGAAAGAGAAAGGACTCTCCCAAGATCACACACTCTTGTTTGAAAATAACAGTCCAGAGGCAGCTAGGTAGCTCAGTGAATAGAGCTCTGGCCTTGGAAGCAGGAGACCTGAGTTCAAATCCAGCCTCCAACACTTAACACTTACTAGCTGTGTGACCCTGGGCAAGTCACTTAACCCCAATCGCCTCACCAGAAAGCAAAAAAAGAAAAGAAAAGAAAAAGAAAGTAACAGTACAAAAAGGAAAATGTTGGATGTTGGCGAGGATGTAGGAAAACTGGGACACCAATGCAATGTTGGTGGAGTTGTGAGGTGATCCAACCATTCTAAAGAGCAATTTGGAACTAAGCCCAAAGGGCTATAAAACTGTGCATACCATTTCATCCAGCAATACCACTGCTAGGTCTATATCCCAAAGACATCCAAAAAAGGGAAAAGGACCTAACTGGACGAAAATATTTATAGCAGCTCTTTTTGTGGTGGCTAAGAAATGGAAATCAAAAGGATGCCCATCAATTAGGTAATGGCTAAACAAGCTGTGATATATGATTATAATGGAATATTATTGTGCTATACGAAATGACAGGATGATTTCAGAAAAACCTGGGAAGACGTACATGAACTGGTGCAAGTGAAGTGAACAGAACCCGGAGAACATTGTACACAGCAACAGCAATATTGTTCGATGAAGAACTGTGAATGACTTAGCTCTTCTCAGCTAAGACAATCCCAAAGGACTAATGATGAAGCATACTAACTGCCTCCAGAGAAAGAACTGATATTGATTCAATACAGATTGAAGCAGGCTATTTCTCACTTTCTTTCTTTCTTTTTTTCTTTTGTTCGTCTTCTTGTACAAAATGACTAATGTGAAAATGTTTTACATAATTGCACAACCTATATCTGATTACTTACCATATGAGGGAGGGGGGAGGAGAGAGAGAGTTAGAATTTGGAACTCAAAATGTTAAGTAAAAATGTTTAAAAAAAGGAAAGAAAATAACAGTCCCTAGAAGAACAGGGGTTTTTTTTTAACATCTCCCCTTTGGGTTCAGTGGCTAAGAGACAGGCAAGCACCCTGAGTTTGCCCCGAGTTTAACTTGTCATACCATCCATCATTGTCGATGTCCTTCCCAAGGTTTCCTGGTTTAAGATTTATTTAGTAGCTGTACCCTTAAGAAATATCTTCCTGCTTGCTACATAAAGCAGGGTTTATGACATCAGAATACCTCAGGGACAAGAGTTCTCATTCCATTGCCCTAGTGAGAAAAAAAAAAATGCAATTAGATAGTGCAGTGAATAGAGTGACAGGCTGGAGTCCTGAGCTCAAATACAGCCTCAGACACTTCCTAGCTGTGTGACCCTGGGCAAATCACTTAACCCTGTTTGCCTTATCTGTAAAATGAGCTGGAAAAGGAAATGGGAAACCACTTCAGTATCTTTGCCAAGAAAACCCCAATGGGGTCAGCAAGAGTACAAAAGTGAGAAAAAGTAGACTTATTTTTCTCACCCCCACCATGGTTGTTGCCTGCCCTTCCTGAACCATTTAAAGGAAAACATCCCCACCTATTCGTTTGTTTCATTGGCTGAAAGGACAGATTCTGTTTAAAAGACCCAATCCAGGAGCAGCTAGATGGCTCAGTGGACAGAGCACCAGGCCTAGAGTCATTTAGAGTCATCTCTGGCCTCAGACACATGATACTTACTAGCTGTGTGACGCTAGGCAAGTCATTTAACCTCGATTGCCTCACCAAAAAAGAAAAAAATTAAAATTAAAATAAAATAAAAATAAAAGACCTAATCCAACTAGGGAAGGCATAAACCCCCTAAGACTGGAGGCTAATCTGGTCACAGAATCTTAGACCTGGAAGGTATCTTGGAAGCCAGGGAGGTGACCAAGATTCCCTTCTACAACATACTCTTGACATGTGGTCATGCGCCTGGAGATCATTCATGACAGGGATGCTAAGACCTTCAAAGGCTACAACTCTTATTGTTAGGAAGGGGGGTTTTGTTTGTTTGTTTGTTTTGCTGGACTTCCAGCCTTAAATCTAATTCAGCAACTTTACACCTGGTTGAGCTTATTTCTTCCCTCTGTCTCTAAAAAGTCAATCAAACATTTATTCTGAGCACTTATTAAGTGCTTACTATGTGGATATGGTTGAAAATGACTAAAACAATAAACACAAAATGCACCAGGCATTACGCTAAGCACTGGGGATACAAAGAAAGGCCAAAAAATAAAAATAAAATAAAAATAAAAACTGCACACACACAAGGAATTCAGAGTCTAATGGGGAGAAGACATGGAAATCTATTGGATGGCTGTTGTCCTTCTTGCTCAAAGAGGACCAAATGATGTCACTATGTTGGGGCCAAGCCTGATATGTATCAGGCTGATCAGACCAATAGCTCAGGAGGCTCTACCACAGGTGGGACACAAGTCGTCCACGTGAACATTTGGAGTGGAGATGACTAAATTTGCACATCTCACGTTTCTTTTGAACTACTACAATTCTGCTTCAATCATAGAGCACAGCGCCACCTTTGATGTAGGCACACCTTGCTAGGCGGTCCTGTGCCACTGTCTTCCATGTCTCACAATGATTCTAGAGTTCTTCAGAGAGACCTTGAGAGTGTCCTTGTACCACGTCTTCTGACCTCCGTGTGAGCTCTTGCCTTGTGAGAGTTCTCCATGAAATAGTCTTTTAAGTAAATGCGCATCTGGTGTTGGAACAACGTGGCCAGCCTGTTGGAGTTGTGCTCTCTGAAGTAAAGTTTGAATGCTTGGCAGTTCAGCTGGAGAAATGACCTCAGTGTCCGTGCCTTATCCTGCCAAGTGATCTCCAGGGTCTTCCTAAGACGATGCAAATAGAAGCGATTCAGTTTCCTGGCATGGAGCTGGTAGACTGTCCAGGTTTCACAGGCATACAACAATGAGGTCAGCACAGTGGCTCTGCAGACCTTCAGTTTGGTAGGCAGCCTAATACCTCTTCTGTCCCACACTTTTCTCTGGAGTCTCCCAAACTCTGAGCTATCTCTGGCAGTGCATGCATCAGCCTCATTATCTATGTGTACATCCCTGGAAAGTATACTGCCAAGGTAAGTGAACTTATCCACAGCATTCAAAATTTCTCCATTTGGAACTGATGGTTCCATGTATGGATGATATGGTGCTGGCTGGTGGAGAACCTCTGGTTTGTTTGTTTTTTTGGTGTTATTGTCAGGCCAAAATGAGTACAAACAGCAGAGAATCAACCCACACTCTATTGCATCTCAGCTTCAGAGGCTGCACTGAGCGCACAATCATCTGTGAACAAGAAGTCACACACCAACTCTCCCTCCACTTTAGTCTTGGCTTGTAGCCTTTTCTTTTTCTTTTTCTTTCTTTTTTTTTTTTTTAGTTTTTAGAGGCAGTTGGGGTTAAGTGACTTGTTCAGGGTCACATAGCTAGTAAGTGTCTGAGGCCATATTCGGGTCCTGCTGACTCCAGGGCCAGTGCTCTATATACCTAGCTGCCTCGTCTTTTCAAGTTAAATTATTTAACTTGTGTTGGCCTGTAGCTGACCTTGATGTTGCTTTTGTCCTCATTGAAGGTGTCTGACAATATCATTGAAAACATCATGGTAAAAAGCATGGAGCAAAAACAGAGCCCTGCTTCACTCCACTGGTGACTAGGAAAGTGCTAGAGCATCACCCATCATCCAGGACTCGTGCAAGCGTGCCGTCATGAAACTGACATACAATGCTAATGAACTTCTCTGAGCAACCAACTTTTGCCATGATCTTTCAAAATATTTAGATACATAGAAGGTAAACAAAGAGGCCCCTTCGTGGTTCAATAGAGAGCTAGAGGGTCAGGCCTGGAGTCAGGAAGACCTGCTTTCAAAGTCTACCTCAGACACATATGAGCTGTGACCCTGGGCAAATCATTTCACCTCTCTCTGCCTCCGTTTCTTCAGTAAATATAAAATAAGGGTGATGATAGCACCTGCTTCCCGGGGTTATGGTGAAGATCCTATGAGATAATATTTGTAAAGTGCTTAGCACAGTGCCTGGTACATTACATACATACATACAAACACATGCATGTATATATATGTGTGTATATGTACACATGCACACATATGCAGATTTGTGTGTTGATGCATAAATTATTAATATAGGTTGTATATTATACATAATAATATGTTGTATGTTATACATAATAATATGTTGTACATTATACATAATAATTATACATTACACATAATTATATATATAATATATATATATATATAAATATGTATCACTTCCGTACACAGATACAGAACAAATCCAAACTCTCTTCCACCTAAATGCCCTTTGGATATAGAAGATGGTTATATTACCCCCAAATCTTTTCTCCTCCAGGTTACACATCTCCACATTCTTCAGCCAGTTCTAATATTGTGTGATGTCAACACCTTTTAGCCATCGTGGCTGTCTGGCTCAGGATGTTGTGTGACGTATCAATGTCCGGACTAAATTTAAGGACCCAGAACTGATGTGGTCTGAGGAGCAGAGGACAGTGGGATTATCAGACCATTAGTCCATAAACCAATAAGTATTTATTAAGCTCCTGCTATGTGCCAAGCTCTATGATAAGTGCTGAGGGATACAAAGAAAAGTCAATATGGAGTCCCTGCCTTCAGGGAGCTTGGAGTCTAATGGGGGAGATAACATGAAACCAAGGAGGACCATACAAGAGTAAGTACAGGGTGAATTGGAAGGTAATCTCTGAGGGAAGGCAAGAGGGAGAGGGTGTGGAGGAAGAGGGCAAAGGGAAAGTTTCATGTAGAAGTTGAGATATGAGCATCTAGGTGGCACAGTCAAGAAGACTGAGTTCAAATCCAGACTCAAATACTCACTAGCTGTGTGATCCTGGGCAAGTCACTTCACCTCTGTTTACCTCAGTTTCCTCATCTGTAAAATGGAGATAATAACAGCACTTGCCTCCCAGTGTTGTTGTGAGGATCAAATGAAATAATATTTATAAAAACACTTAGTACCATGTGACAGAGTAGGCAGGCACCATATAAATGCTGGTTATCTTTTTATTATCTCGAAGGAAGCCAGAAGACAGAGGATTGGACTTAGTTCTGGACACTAGGCTACTTTTTATACATCCTAAGACAGCATTCATTAGCTTTCTCAGCTGCCACATCACACTATAGATTCATGTTGAGCTTGGGGTCCACTAAAACCACCAGATTTTTTTTTACGTGAAGAATTTCTGCCTAGCCACAACTTCCTCTTTTTGTGCTTCCAAAGTTATTTTTTAAGACTTTACAATTTTTGCTCTAAATCACTATTGATTAGAGAAATGCAAATTAAAACAACTCTGAGGTACTACCTCACATCTGTCAGATTGGCTAATATGACAAAAAAAAAGGAAAATGATAAATATTGGAGGGGATGTGGGAAAACTGAGACACTAATGCACTATTGGTGGAGTTGTGAACTGATCCAACCATGCTGGAGAGCAATTTGGAACTATGCCCAAAGGGCTTATAAAACCATGCTTACTCTTTGACCCAGCAATAGCACTATTAGGTTTGTATGCCAAAGAGATCAAAGAAAAGGGAAAAGGACCTATTTGGACAAAAATATTTATAGCAGCTCTTTTTGTAGAGACAAAAGGTTGGAAATTGAGGGGATGCCCCTCAATTGGGGAATGGCTGAATAAGTTGTGGCACATAATTGCAATGAAAGGCAATTGTGCTATAAGAAATGATGAGCAGGATACTTTCAGAAAAACCTGGAAAGGCTTGCATGAACTAATGCAGAGTGAAGTGAGCAGAACCAGGAGAACATTGTCCACAATAACAGCAACATTGTATGATGATGAATTGTGAATAATTTAGCTATTCTCGGTAATAAAATGATCCAAGACAATTCCAAATAATTCATGATGAAAAATGCTATCCACATCCAGAGAAAGAACTAGCGGAGTCTGAATGCAGATGAAAGCATTTTTCACTTCTTAAATTCTTTGTGTTATTTTTTCCTTTCGGTCTGTGTTTTCTTTCATAACATGACGAATATGGAAATGTCTCGCATGATTGAACATGTGTAACCTATATCATATTACTTACCACAGTCTCAGGGAGGGAGGAGAGGACAGAGGAAGGAAGAGAATTTAGAACTCAAAACTTTAAAAAGCAAATGTAAAAAATTATTTTTACATGCAATTGGAAAAAAATTATTTTTAAAAGACTTTACATTTTTCTCTATTACATTGCCTCTTCTTAGAGTCTGCCCAATACCCAGCCTGTCTTTGAACCCTGACCACCATCTAGTGTATTAATTAATCCACCTTCCCCCTCCATAGACCGCACTTCTAATGCTAAACAGTCATCCTATAAAAAATGTTCTATTGGTCGTTACTTCCCTTCAAAAGGAGAAATGTAAACTACCAACAGCCATATGAAAAAATGCTCCGAACAACTAGTAATTAGAAAAAATGAAGGCAATTCTGAGGTCTTACCTCATGTCCAACAAATAAGCAAGGGTGACAAAAGATGGAAATATCTTTGGAGGGGCTATGAGAAGATTGGAACAGTCACATGGCATTGGGGTAACTGTGAATTGGCCCAACGCATTCTGGAAAACAATTTGAAATTACGATAGAAAAACACTAAAATGTTCATACTCTCTGATCTAGCAATGCCACTCTTTAAATTCAATTGAACAAGTATTTATTAATCTCCTACTGTGTGCAGGGCTCTAGGGAGGCAAAAAGAAACAGATCAAACAAGAAAATGATAAATGTTGGAGAAGATGTGGGAAAATTGGAACACTAATGCATTGTTGGTGGAGTTGTGAAATGATCCAACCATGCTGGAGAGCAATTAGGAACTATGCCCAAAGGGCTATCAAAATGTGCATACCCTTTGACCCAGCAATAGCATTTCTAGGGCTATATCCCAAAGAGATCATACAAATGGGGAAAGGACTCTCATATACAAAAATATTTATAGCAGCTCTTTTGGTGGTGACAAAGAATTGGAAATTGAGAGGATGCCCATCAATTGGGGAATGACTGAACAAGTTGTGGTATATGAATGTAATGGAATACTATTGTACTATAAGAAATGATGAACAGGCTGACTTCAGAAAGACCTGGAAAGACTTGTATGGTCTGATGCTGAGTGAAGTGAGCAGAACCAGGAGAATGCTGTACACAATAACAGTCACGTTGTGCGATGACTAATATTGATAAACTTAACCCTTCCCAGCAACACAAGGATCTAAGACATCTCCAAAGGCCTCATGATGGAAAATGCTATCCATATCCAAAGAAAGAACTATGGAGTTTGAATGCAGATCAAAGCATACTATTTGCTATTTTTTTCTTCTGTTGTGTTTTGTTTCCTCTTTCTGGTGGTTCCTCCAATTGGTTCTAATTCTTATTTACAACATCACTAATGTGAAATGTGAAATATGAAAATATGTTTAATAGGAATGTTTAGTATGCTTAATAGGAATGTATATGTATAGCCTATATCAGATTGTGTGCCATGGGGAGGGTGGTGCAGAGGGAGGGGGAGAAAAATTTGGAAATATGGGAGTGATTGTTGATAAATCAAAATAAATTAATTTTTAAAAAAAGAAAGAAACAGATCTTCCCCTTAAGACACCTACACTCTACCTTGAATATGCTCCAAAAAGGTCGAGACTCTAGGAGCCACAATGGTTAGAGTGCTGGGCACTAGCTATGAGGCCCTGAGCAAGTCACTTAATCTCCATTTCCTCATCTGTGAAATGGGGATAATAATAACACCGACCTCCCAGGGTTGTTGTGAGGATCAAATGAGATGATATTTGTAAAAAGCTTAGCACATAGTAAACCCTATATAAAGGTTATTATTATTATTAATGACAGAAAGGTCTTACTAAAAAAAATCATACTGTCACTTTTTGTATTCACAAAAAGAAAATGGAAATAAAGCAAGCCGTCCTGGCTGGAATCTTGGATCTCTTCTAAGTTTCTGCGTGATCATTTGGACAGAAACCAAGGTTGATGGCCAGTAGCATATCTGAATATGCTTTAAGGACCAGCCCCCACCCCACATTGGTCAGTTCACGCCATTCCAATTATAATAATGTAAGTGAAGACACAAAAGCAGCTGAAATCAGGTTAAATGCAATGACTAACAATTGCGGGGAAATTGTGATCTATGCATGTAACAGAATATTATTGCAATATGAGAAAAAAACAAGAATAAAGGATTCATAGAATCCCAGAAAAATAAACATGAATGACTCAGAGTAAAAGAAAACAGAACCAGGTGAACAATTTAAAAAATAACTATGTAATTGGGGTTTGGGAATGTACTGTTATTATGGGATGTGTAGTTCAGAAGGACAAGCCTCCCCTCCCAACCCTCAGAGCACAAAGGAGCTCTTCGAGTTGAAAAACAGACTTGAGCCACCTTCATCCAGGAGTTCTGAAAAAGTCACCCATAGTCTTTGAGAGACAGACTGGAAATAGGCAGAGAGAGACATGGGTGGCCCTTTTTGTATGTATACTCAGGACCAGCTCAGCAACTCCTGATTATCAGTCTTTCTAGCTCTGTAGTAATTATGTTTTTAAAATTTTTTTAATATTATTTTATTTTCAGTTCTGAATGCTGTCTTTCTTCCCTCCCCCACCCCATTCTTCGAGAAGGCAAGAAAAACAAAAACCATGACATATATGTATAGTCATGCAATACAAGTTCCTGTATTAGAGGAAGGAAGGAAGGAAGGAAGGAAGGAAGGAAGGAAGGAAGGAAGGAAGGAAGGAAGGAAGGAAGGAAGGAAGGAAGAAAAAGTGAAAGAAAGGGAAGAAAATATATTTCAATCTGCACTCTGAGATTATCAATTTTCTATCTGGAGGTGAAGAGCAAGTTTCATCATAAGTCTTTTGGAATTAGAGTTGGTCATTGTGTTGAACAGAGTTGTTAAGTTGATTATATTTGTAATATTGCTGTTGCTGTACAAATTATTCCCATCGTGCTCCTGGTTTTGCATGTTTTGTTTTGCTTTGGTTCATGTACGTCTTTTCAAGTTTTTCCAAAACATTCCCTTCATCATTTCTTTTTTTTCTAATTAATTAATTTTTTTATTTAGTATCTTATTTTTCTTCAGTTGACCTGTAAAAACAATTTTTAACATTCTTTTTTGAAACTTTGAGTTTCAAATTCTCTCCCTTCCTACCTCCCCATCCTTCCCCCCTTGAAAAGGCAAGGAATTAAATATAGATTATACATGCCCTTCATCATTTCTTACAGCACAATAGCATTCCATCACAATCATATGCCGTAACTCATTCAGCCATTCCCCAATCGATGGACAGCTCTACAGTTTCCAATTCTTTGCCGCCACAAAAAAAAAAAAATGCTGCTATAAATATTTTTGCACATATTGGTCCTTTTCCTCTTTCTTTGATTGCTTTGGGGTGTAGACCCAGTAGCAGTATTGTGGGGTCAAAGGCTACGCACAGTTTAATAGTTTGGTGACAGTGGTTCCAAATTGCCCAGCAAGGTCATCGTGCCAATTCATTGTTCTACCAAGTGTCTTCAAGCCATTTTGAAAACTTTGTCAGCACAGTATCAAACCCCTTTCCCTGACATGATCTTTTGGATTGAAACCAGGAGTTTCATGCTTGAAGGATCATTTCCTGCTCCTGTTGTTCTGTCCATACAATTACAACTCTAACAATGTAAGTGGAAAAGTTAAAAGGTAGATGAACTAAGGTTTAATGCAATGACCAGTTTTGTTTCCAGAGGACTGATCAACTTACCTACTTCTTCTCACTGAAAATATGGGGGACTGCAGATATGGAATGTAGTATATACTGCCATTGGGATCACTGTATTGATTGCCTTTGCTTAACTGTTTTGTTTTACTGTTGTTATAAGGAAGGTTTCTATGAGATAGGACATTAGTGTGCAGTAAGAACCAAAAAGCATCATTAAAAATCACAAACCCTCCCAAAAGGTCCATTGATGCATTATTGGTTAACCTATGGATGGGTATAACCATTGTGGAAAGCAATTTGGAATAATACGCAAAAAGTTACTAAAAGCCGGCTAGAATTTTAACATTAAAAAAAAAAAACCTGGGGCAGTTAGGTGGTGCAGTGGAAGAGCACCAGCCCTGGAGGCAGGACGACCTGGGTTCAAATCCAGCCTCAGACACTTGACACATACTAGCTGTGTGACCCTGAAAAAGTCACTTAACCTTTATTGTCTTGGAAAAAAAAATTAAGATCCTGGCAACTTGTTTCTATCACTTCCTGGCAAATAGAGGAAGAAGAAATGGAAGCAGTGTCAGATTTTATATTCCTGGACTCAAAGATCACTGCAGATGGCAACTGCAGCCATGAAATTAAAAGACGCCTCCTCCTTGGAAGGAAAACTAAGACCAGCCAGAAATCAGGAAAGGCTTCCAGGAGGAGGTGGCACCTATGGTTGTTGTTGTTTGTCCTTCATTCTCCAAGAGGACCAATGACATCATGAGGGTGAAATGGATATAAGTGAGGCAGAGCTGCACACAGTCACCAACTTCTCAGCCTTGAAGGAAGAAAAGAATCCTAAGGGGCTCCTTCCCTTGAGAATTGCCTGTTCAAATCCTTAGACCGTTTATCAATGGGAAAGGGTTCTTATTCTTATAAATTTGAATCAGTTCCTTATGTATCTTGGAAATGAGACCTTTATCAGAGAAACCTACTGAAAATTTTTTTCTTGTTAATTATTTCCCTTTTAATAAAACCTTGATTGGATTAGTTGATGCAAAAAACTTTTTAATTTTATATAATCAAAATTATTTATTTTAACTTCTGTGATCTTCTCTGTCCCTTGCTTGGCCATGAACTTTTTTTCTTCTATCCACAGATCTGATAGGTAATTTTTTTCATGTTTCTTCAATTTATTTATGATGTGACCTTTTCTTCTAGGTCAAGGATCCATTTGCGACTTTACTTGATATAAGATGTGAACTGTTGGTCTAAGTCTAATTGTCTGCATACTGACCTCCAAATTTCACAGCAATTTTTATCAAATAGTGAGCTCTCATCCTAGTAAGTGGGTTCTTTGTGTCTATCGATTACTAGGATATGATATACATTTGTTTCTGTATATTGTTGTTTCTGATTCATTTTTCAATCCTGTCCAACTCTTCATGACCCCATCATTTCAAAGAGACATAGAAAGACATAGTGAAGTGAGTAGAACCAAAAATAAATTTATACTATAATATCAACATTATTTAAAAAAATTTTAAATTTGAGGACTTTTATAAACTGATGAATCCAATGAGCAGAAATAAAAGAACAATTTATACAATAACAACATTGTAAAGACAAACAACTTTGAAAGATGTAAGAATTATGATCAGTAAAATGACCATCCATGATTCCAGAGGAACCCATGATAAAAAGAGGTAATAGATTTAGGGTACAAAATTACACACACACGCACACACACACACACACACGTATGTCTCATATATTGGTTGTATTATTTTTCTTGTTGTTCAGTTGTGTTCAATTCTTCATGACTCCATTCGGGGTTTTCTTGGTTTGCCATTTCCTTCTGCAACTCATTTGACAGATGAGGAAACTGAGGCAAATAGTGTTAAGTGACTTGTCCAGGGTCACAGAGCTAGGAGGTGACTGAGGCCAGATTTGAACTCAGAAAGACGAATTTTCCAGACTCCACATCTGTCACTCTATCCACTGGGCCACCTACCTGTCCTCAGGGTGGGAGGGAAAGTAAGTTTCTGTTCATTTAAATTTAAGAAAAAATAGAGAGGTGAGAGGTGTTTCAGATGTAAAATGTTGCATATGCTTTCAGATGAGGTCCTTGTATCAGTAGTTTTGCTTAATTCTTTTCTTTTGTTACAAGACACCTCTCACAGAATGAGGGCTGTTTGTAAATGTTTGTCGTGTAAAAACAAAACACAGCAGCAAGAAAAAAAAAATTTTTTTTTAATCCCGAAGGGCCGAAGTAAAGAAGGAATGCATTCTAGGAGTGGGGCACAGCCTGTGCAAAGTCACAGAGATGGGAGATGAGTAATGGGAATTAAAATTCAGAGTTGAAGGAATAAGCAGCAATCCAGTACAGCTGGACTGAAGAATTTTATCAAGTAAGTCTTGGATAGTAGATCAGAGTCACATTATGCAGCTTTAAAATTGGAGCTACCTCCTGTCATTTTGTTTATCTCTAATGGCAAATTCTGATAAATGAGTCTTGGCTAACTAGTTTTACCGCTTTGGTTTGGATTTGGGGTTTTGCTTTGTGAAGCCTGTGGTTTAATCGATGAGAGGAACTCTCAGTGAGGAAGCCTCCCTTTGCCAAGGCAGATGAGTACCTTCTACAATTTAGAGACTTGCCTCGAATCACCGAGAGGTTCACAAACCAGTTTAAGTGTCAGAGGTGAGGCTTAACTCAGCTCTTCCTGACTGTAAGAATGATAGACTCTTCACTAAGCCACAGTGTTTCTTGGGGGGCTTTTCTTCCTCTAACCTGCCCCCTAGAAGAGGTATTACTAGAAAGAAATCATTTGGTCATGAGTTACCAGACCTGGGTGATGCCTGATGCACCCCTGAAACTCAACCTTCTCCATTGCTTCATGACCCCTCCCTCCCATGGCATGACCCATGGTCCATTCCAAGATGCTTTTGCTCTGGCTGAGGGTATGGAGCCAGCTACCATAGTTTGGGCAGGGATTAAGCAAACACCAGGTGGCAGAATAACTCCCTCGATGACAAAGACAGTCTATGGTAGCCTCATTCTTTCTAGTCCAGAAGTCCAGCTATAAATAGAGACACTGACGGGTGTAGTGTGAGTGTCTGACATTGTTTCCCACCATCTCCTACTGCAATACAGTGGATTTGTCTTCCAGGAATTTAACTAGATACTTCCTAAACTCATTTCTTTTGTTTGTATTTGTGGGTGTTTTCTTTTTCTTTTTTGTTTAATTTATGGCTATAGTTTTTATATCACCTTCATTTCTAAATATGTTCCTCCTCCTTTCCCTTCCCAGAGAGCCATCCCTTATAACAAAAAATAAAAGAAAGGGTGAGAGAAAAGCACCTAAGCAAAATTCACCAATGACATGTATGCAATAGTCCACACCTATAGTCCTTCAGCTCTGTGAAGAAAGCACAGGGGTACATTTTCTCATTTCTTATTCAGGGACAAATGGTCATTATTGGCAGGGCAGAATAGGATTGGGAGTCTGAGGACATAGCTTTGCGGTTGATTATTTATGTGATCACGGGCAAGACCCAACTCTGAAACTCAGTTTTCTCACTTATAAAATGAGAGGATTGAACAAGTTGGCTTCCAAGCTCTTCCAAACCCACTTTATGATCCATATATATATATATATATATGTAATATTCATTTTTAGCATTGTTTCTCTTTCCATGGTTGTGTATGTGCTGTGTATTTGTGTGTATCCCTTTCTCAATTTTACTTATTGCACTCTGTATCAGTTCATATAAAATCTTCCCATACTTCTCTGAATCTTAAACATATTTTCTGCTTCCATTCTTTGACACTTCCTGGAGTCAATTAATCAATCAACATTTATTAAGCATCTACTATTCTCTTGGCATTGTGCCAAGTGCTAGGGCTACAAAAAAGGGGAAAAGGCAGTCCCTGGCTTCAATGAATCCAGAGTTCTCTATCAATTAATCAATCAATCATTCAATCAATCGACATTTATTAAGTATCTACTACTGTCAGACACTGGGCTAAGCACTGGGGATACAAAAAGAGGCAAAAGAGAGTCCCTGCACTCAAGGAGCTTACAATCTAATAGTTTTGCAAGTTGCCTTCTCACTCTTGAAAGTAGGACAGGCTTTTTATTTCACCAAACCCACTTTTTTCCTGCTGCTGTGACTATTTCCACTGCAATGACCAAGTTTGGTGTTAGCAGTCTCATTTCATGCAGTTCTCCTTTGACAACTTTCTGGTGCCCTAGTCTATGTCATTGCTGTGTATGAGTCTGAGTACTTCACTCAAGCTGAAGACCTCAGACCACTGACTCTATACGATAGAATGCTTTTCATCCTTAGGGGAGGGTGACTTCTGTGTAGACTTTAGGAAGCCAATTCAAGTCAACAAGAGTTTATTTAACCTGCTATGTTCCAGGCACTGTGCTAAGAGCTGGGGGTACAAATAAAGGCAAATCAAGGTAAAAACAGCTCCTGCCATCAAACAACTCCCAATGGGGAAGACAATGTAGAAACCACTATGTACAAATAGGACAGAGACAAGATAAGTTGGAGATGATCTTGTCTCCAAACCACTGAAACTAGCAATATTTTCTCAGAGTGAGGTCAACCAGCACGGGTTGAAGCCTGCCTGAGCTTGGTATCCAATGTAATAACTATCCAATATAATAATGTATCTTATTACATATAATAATATAACATATATCCAATATAATAGTTCTATGGCACTTGCTATATGCCAAGCACTTTATAACTATTATCTTATCTGATCCTGACAACAATTCTGGGAGGGAGGTACTATTATTATCCTCATTTTACAGATAAGGAAACTGAAGCAAACAGAGATTAAGTGACTTGTCCAGGGTCACACAGCTAGTGAATGTCTGAGGCCTGATTTGAACTCAGGTCTTCCTGACTCCAGGCCTGATGTTCTATCCACTGGGCTACCAAATTGCTTAACAAACACTTATTCATTCATCCCTTTTTTCATTCATTCTTCCATAGGATGAGACAGTATTTGAGAAAGAAATATCCATGTAGTGGCTATGTCACTGGTCTTAATTCAGGAAGATCTGTGTTCAAATCTTGTCTCAGACACTAACAGGGTGACCCTAAACAAGTCACCTAAAATGAAGGGGTCAGATTGGAGCTACTAAGTTTCCTTCCAGTACTAAATCTATAATCCAATGAGACTCAATCGAATTCCATTCGATAAACATTTATTAAGCACCTGCTGTGTGCCAGCCACTGTGCTAAGTGATGGAGGGGAAGATTAGTCTAGAGGTTTAGAAGGGTATGAAAACTAAAATCTTTGTTCTGTCACCTCAAATGAGGCCAATAAGAATGAAAAAGGGGAGGCATCCAAAGAGATGGATGTAAATAAATGAGGAACATTGATAAGCTCAAATTTTAAAAGTCTTTCTACAGAAAAGAGCCATCAGAAAGAATGTACCTGGAACCCAGGGCCCCTTTTGAGGGGGAAAGGGCAGTATTCCATTTTTTGTCTTGGAATCTCCCCTGCCTTGTATATATAGGTGCTTAATAAATGCTTGTTGTATGGGATTGGATGGGAGAGAATAAACCTCTCCAGAGGAAAAGGCAATGTGGATAGAGAAGAAAGATTTGGAGTCAGAATCAAGACAACAAGACTTTTTTTTTTTTTGGAGGCAATCAGGGTTAAGTGACTTGTCCAGGGTCACACAGCTTAGAAAGCCTGAGGCCAGATTTGGACTGAGGTCCTCCTGACTCCAGAGCTGGTGCTCTATCCACTGTGCCTAGCTGCCCTTCAACAAGACTTTATTAAGCATTTAATTTGTGCTAGGCACTGAGTATACAAAAAAAATAAAAATAAAAAGAGTTCCTGCCCTCAAGGAGCTGACTTTCTAATGGAGAAGATAATGTGTAAATAATTAGGAAGCATCCCAGCTACTACTTATGATGAGTCTCTTCTCCTCTCTGAGCTTCAGTTCCTCTTTTGTACAATAAGCAAATAGTACGGATGGTCCCTTTCTTTTAGCCTAAGATTCTAGAAATCTGTGACTACTATGCCTAATCACACAGGTGACCGTGTACGTGTGATAATGGTGAGGTTATGTGTGTCACTCTGTACCAAAGATCGCAGCTATAGGACATGGTATGTGGATGACCAGCATGTGACCTGGGGAGTGCTTTCTCTAGCATGGCACCAGACCTCATCATTTCTCCTGAGGCTCTTACAAAGCAATCTGCTAGGCTGTGCTCTCCTCATGACCTCTCTCCTTCCTGTGGCAGGAGGAGGTGGCTCAGAGCCAAAGGTCTCGGTCCCCAAGAAGGGTTGGGGTGGGAACCAAGAAGCATCCCAGCCTCATCCTTGCTCTTCAGCCCTAAAGCATGAGGAATAGGAAAGGGGTCCCTGAGAGTGGATGGAGCCGTTGAAGCAAATAGTCCTTCCCTCCCCCCTTGCCTCACCATGAGGGAAGTGGTTAGTATTCTGATAGCAGAGGCTTAGGGTGTGAGTCTGCCTATATGGAAACAAAAGTGAACCTCTTGCCCAGGCAATGTATCAGTTCATACATGAGGTGAGAAAGAAAAAGGTTCCAGGAAAGCCGCCTTTGTCTCTGGCCCCTTTCTGCTTGTGATGAATTCAAGGCGTCAGGGCTAGCTGAACCTCGTTCTCGCGCCCACAGAAAGCTTTTCCCCCTTAATGTTAGCGCCTTCCCTCCATTTATCATCTCCAATTTATCCTGTCTACACTTGTTTGTACTTTGTTTTCTTTTTTTTTCCTTTCTTTCTTTCTTTTTTTTTTTTTTTAGTTTTCAACATTCACTTTTATAAGTTCTTGCTTTTTTTCTCTCTCCCTCCATCCCCTCCCCCCTTCCCAAGACAGCAAACAATCTGATATAGGCTATACATGTACAATCATGTTAAACATATTTCCACATTAGTCATGTTGTGAAAGAAGAATCAGAACAAAAGGGGAAAACCATGAGAAAGAGAAAACAAAAACAATTGAAAATAGTAAGCTTCGATCCACATTTAGACTCCATAGTTCTTTCTCTAGATGTGGACAACATTTTTCATCATGAGTCTTTTGGAATTGTCTTAGATCATTGTACTTCTGAGAAGAGCTAAGTCTATCAAAGTTGGTCATTGCACAATGTTGCTGTTACTGTGTACAATGAATGTATTGGAATACTATTGTGCTATAAGAAATGATGAGCAGGCGGGTTTCAGAAAAACCTGGAAAGACTTACATGAACTGATGCTGAGTGAAGTGAGCAGAACCAGGAGAACTTGTGCATAGTTTTTGGAATGATCCCTTTTTTTTTAGCCTAAGATTCTAGAAATCTGTGACTATTGTGCCTAATCACACAGGTGACCGTGTACGTGTGATAATGGTGAGGTTATGTGTGTCACTCTGTACCAAAGATCGCAACTATAGGACATGGTATGTGGATGACCAGCATGCGACCTGGGGAGTGCTTTCTCTAGCCCGGCACCAGGCCTCATCATCTCTCCTGAGGCTCTTACAAAGCAATCTGCTAGGCTGTGCTCTCCTCATGACCTCTCTCCTTCCTGTGGCAGGAGGAGGTGGCTCAGAGCCAAAGGTCTTGGTCCCGCAAGAGGGGGTAGGGTGGGAACCAAAAAGCATTCCAGCCCCTCCCATAAGTTTTGCCTCTCCCATAAGTTCATTTTTTTGTCTTTCTTTGTATCCTCAGACCTTAGCATAATACCTAGCACATAGTAGGCTCTTAATAAATGCTCATTGACCAACTGCAATCATTTGATCATTGTATTGATAGGAGTTCTTAAAGCATTGATTAATGGACATATTTATAAATGGAACTGACGGCTCTGTCAAGAATCGATCATGCCATGCTAATTTCATTTCCTTTTTTCAACAGGGTTAAATGTTAAATCAAGAAAATGCCAGTCAGTAAGTGTCTGATTCACTCTGTCTATGACTGTTCTTCTGGTGTGGGTAAAGGTATGTTGGGTTCTTAGAATTTTGCAACTGTATGTACTATTCCTCCTGAAGGCAATGCGAAGGAATTTGCATGCTAGAGAAAAGTTATGGCCTTTCTCCCCTTACTGGGATTTTTATATGGTGGAAGTTTATTGCCCTTTTCCCCTGTAGAATCTGAGGGGGGCGGCCACTGCATGGCAGTCATGGGGCTCTGGTCCTTACTTGAAAGAACAGCCAAAGACCATCCATCCTTTTGGCACCAGCCAGGCAATTTGAGGCAGAATTCTTTCTCAATATCTTGTGAATTCTTCTTACAATGGTTTTTCCCAATTATTAAGTATTTATTTTCTTCTCCCTCCCCTCCCCTCTGCCCCACTGGAGAAGAAAAAAAATCTTGTAACAAATATGCACTGTCAAGTAAAACAAATTCCCACAACAGTTAAAATAAGGTAATCAATCTTGATCATTTCATTACCATATAATAAAAATAAAATTAGCTAGCATTTAACTAATGTTTCAAGGTTTGCACCATACAAACATTATCTCATTTGATCCTCACATTAACCCTGGGAGGTAGGTGCTATTATTATACCCATTTTACAGAGGAGGAAATTGAGACAAAGGTTCAGTGACTTGCCCAGCGTCACACAGCTAGTTAGTGTCTGAGGTCAAATTTGAGCTCTGGTCTTCCTGACTCCAGGTCTAGAACTCTACTATGCCATCTATGTTTCATTTCAAAAATAAAATAGTCCTTGCCATCAAAAAGTTTACATCTGTTAAGGGGAAGGACAATAGGCATGCGTGTAAGTACATATAAAATCAAGCAATCAACAAGCACTTATTAAGCACCCACTGTATGCCAGGCATATAGTAGGTGCTTAATAAATGCTGTATTTATTTTCCAGCAGCCCCCCCAACAAGTAATTTTCTGAACTCACATATATTCATTTTAAATTTTAATTTCTCTTTTTTACATAATATATTACAATAATTTTATATAATAGGTAAAACAATAATTTTACATATAATAAGAATTATAATAATATGAATTATAAGAAATATGAAAATAGTTACATATAATAATTGATTTAATATTTCCTTATTTTAACATAAGGAAAGATTATAACCCAGGTCTTCCTGCTTCTCAGTCCAGTGCTTTCTCTGCTATTTCACAGCCCCTGCTCACACCACCCACCTGGTGGTGACTTCCTCTGACTTGACTAAACAGCACATGAGTAGGACCAGAGTAACCCAGTAACCCAGGTCTGAGGTTGGGCAAGGCAAGAGAGGTAATTGGAAAAGGAAGCAAGTCAGTTATTTAAGGACTGGTCATTGGCTTGAATGACGTTTGAGGACCTCTATTTCTGTTTCACCCGAGCCTGATCATGCCTTGAACTTCCCTTTTCTATGCATGTTCCCTTTTCCCAAAATGTCACCCCTCACCTTCTTTGCCCATTGAATTGCTAAAGCCTAGCTCAAATGCTACCCCCCAGATCTTTGTGTCCTAATCCCCATTGGCAGTCTGGTGAAGACTATGGACCCCCCCCCCCCCAGAATCTTGTTTTTAAAGGCATAAAATAAAATATATAGGATTACAACTGAAATTCATTATATTGAAATACCAATTTCAAGAATGAATTTCAAGAAATTTCAAGATTTTTTTTTAAGTTCCCAGACCCTAGGCTAAGAGCCCTTACCCTATAGAAAGCCATCCCTGGGCCCTCTGGTTAATAACTATCTTTGCCCCCCCAACTTTACAGAGTATTTATTTTGCACCTCATTAATGTAATTAATATGTAATATTGTATATGATAGTGAAAACGGGTGGGGCATAGGACCAGCCAATGGGACTCCCATTCTTTTGGACATAAGTAGCGTTCAGGCTCCTACGTAACCCTCACGGAGGCTGGACAAGCTTAATTCCAAGTGTGCATAAGGGAAGGCTCTGTTCTCCATTTTAGGAAATGCACATTGATAACTTGTCTGTTATCATATGGCAAAGAAACTCACTTGATTGACTGCTGACCTGGAATTGGGTGCGAATCGAAAAGCAAACAAGCCAAAGCAAGTTTGTCTCCTTTTTTGTGGCTGTGTTCCAAGTGAGGAGACAAGAATTGCTATAATCCTCCAGGTTGGGGAGGGGGAGTGAGAGAGAGAGAGAGAGAGAGAGAGAGAGAGAGAGACAGATAGACAGACAGACAGACAGACAGCCAGACAGACAGAGACAGAGACAGAGAGACAGAGACTGAGAGAGACAGAGACAGAGAGACAGACAGAGACAGAGAGACACAGACTGAGAGAGACAGAGAGAGAGACAGACAGAGACAGAGAGAGACAGAGACAGAGAGGAGAGGAGAAGGGGAGGAGGGAGAGAGGAGAAGGGAGGCAGAAAGAGGAGTTTTTTTGTTGTTGTTTAGTTATGTCTGACTCTTCATAACCTCATGGACCATAGCATGCCAGGCCTTTCTATCCTCCACTGTCTCTAGAAGTCTATCTAGGTTCATGTTCATTGAGAAAGAGCAAGAAAGGGGGAAGGAGGGGAGGAGGAGGAGAAGAAGAAGAAGAAGAAGAAGGAGAAGGAGGAGGAGGAGGAGGAGGAGGAGGAGGAGAAGGAAGGGGGAGTATAGGGCTAGTGTCTGACGCCTACTCTCTCCACTTGAGTGTACATGGAGCAGTAACCACATTTCCCTAATGTTGATTCTATTCCTATCCTGTCTGTTCTCTCTGCCGTCACTGAAGAAATATTAGAGAAGGAATAGACTGTAGTAGGATCCTGTTGGAAGGTCAGGTGAGCACACCAGGGCTCTAGGAGCTGAGATCCATGGCCAAAATTTGTGGGCAAAGCCTAATGATTGATGAGACTCTAAGCAATTTGCTTGACCCAGAATTGGATCCAAAGCAACCTAGACTAAGAAGGAGCAACTCTTCCGTTGGCTGTACTTGGTGGGATGAATGCTT
This sequence comes from Vombatus ursinus, assembly GCF_900497805.2. Classification (NCBI taxonomy): domain Eukaryota; kingdom Metazoa; phylum Chordata; class Mammalia; order Diprotodontia; family Vombatidae; genus Vombatus; species Vombatus ursinus. The sequence continues at coordinate 1,390,655 of NW_020941065.1, read as the reverse complement.
TGCAGCAAATGACTAAAATTTGAGCTTACTTTCCCCCAGGATTGAAATAGTATAGAGGGGAGTATGCCCTGGATATTGGGGGAAAATATTTATACTTATGTTTTTGCTGTACTGTATCTTTTCAGTAAATATCCCTTTATAAAAGCTAATTGATGGTAATTAACTAACTGCTACTCAAGCACTAGGCCCTGCTGGTTGACACTGGGGAGATGGAATTGGGGCTCAAAGTGATGGCCTTAGAAAAGAACCCATAAGCCCTCGTGAGTACCCTGGAATTCCAAATCGGGTAGAGATGTAGCCAGCCCTCTGGACTTGTTAATGTGATTGGCAGTTGGAATGAGGACCCTCAGAGCTTATAAAAGACTATATAATAATAACTAAATGTTCATTAATAACTCAAATGTACATAGTAATTAAAAGTTTACAAAGTATTATGTATGTATGTATATATGTATATGTATATATGTGTATATGTATACACACACACACATATTTACCTCCTTTGACCCACACAGCAACCTCTGTGAGGTAGGAGCTATCATTATCTCCACTTTGTAGATGGGAAAACTAAGGCTCGAAGAGATTTCCCATGCACAACACCAAATGTCCCACCTCAGTGCCTTTGCACAGGCCTGGAATGCACTACCTCTTCACCTCTGCTTCTTAAAATCCCTAGTTTCTTTAAGACTCCACTAAAGGGCCATTTTTTCTAAGAATTCTATTCTGATCTCCCTGAGGCTAGTGCTCTCTCCTTCAAAATTACCTTGCATACCATGTAAAATTATGAAAGCAGAGTTGGAAGCTGGAGGGATTGATTTTTAATGTAATCATTCATCACTGACAGAGCGGCATGGTGGAAGATCTCTGGATTTGAAGTCTGAAGACTTGGGTTGAAATTCCAGCTCTGTTGTTACTGACATCGGTTCCCTGGGCTTTGGTTTCCCCATCTATGAAATGAAGAGGTTGGAGGTCCCATTGAGGTCCCTTCGGGGTCTACTGCAGAGATCTTTGTGCTGTACATGTGGTTTTCCCACCATCCTCCACTAGAGAACGGAAGTTCCCTGAGGGCAGAGACGTCCCCTTTTTTCTTTGCGTGCCCTAGCACCTAGCTCAGTGCCTAGACTGAAGGTGGAGATTCTTATGGGTCACACATCCAGGAAGTGCTTAGGGGCCTTTTTCAAATCTGAGCCTTCTTGCCCCCAGCTACTGCAGTCTATCCCCTCCCTACCCCAGGCTGTTTCTCCCGCTTGCTCTTCTGCCCCTAAGTGAGAGCCTGAAGGACTTATCTTATCTCACCTTCGGAACACAACGATAACTGACCTTTATATAGGCTTGAGGTCTGCAAACACAATCTCATTAGATCCCACTGACAACCCTGCTGACTGGTGTTATCTTCGTACTTTACAGAGGAGGAAACTGAGATTTATGCTTGTATGTTCACATAAGACACGTGACAGAACAGTGAGAGGGTGTAGTGGAAAGAGGGCTGAGCCTGGAGTCAGGAAGATCTGTGTTCAAATCCAGCCTCATGTACTTACTAGCTGTGTGACCTTGAGCAAATCATTGAATCTCTTCCTCAGTTTCCTCAGCTGTAAAATGGAGATAACAACAAGCACCTACCTCCCAGAGTTGTTGTGAAGATCAAAAGACATAATATTCATAAAGGGTTTTGGAAACCTTACAGCAGCATATAAATGCTAGTTATTATCATGTGATCATTGCACCAGATGACCTCTAAGGTACCTTCCACCTCTAATTTATGATCATCTGTAAAAGTTGAATTAGGCTCAGAGCTCTCTTCCAGCTCTCAATCATCTGATCCCTGTTCCCATAGGCTATGATGGCTTAGAGCAGGGAACCACCTCCAGTCATCCTGATCTATATCTGTCCATTGGATCCAGATGGCTCCAGAGGAGAAAGTGAGGCCAGTGACTTTGCACAGCCCTCCCTCACTCAAATCCAATTCACTTGTATGTCATGGCATCACCTCTCTGATGTCATCGTCCTCTTCGAGAATGAAGGACAAAGTACAGCATCAGTAACAGCCTTAGAGCAACCTCCCCTTCCTCACCTGCCCTCCCACCCACCTGGCTGCCTCCCTTCCCTCCCTAAAGATCCTTCCTGAGGTTCCTGTGTTCTGGGAAGTCTGTCCCTTCATGGGTCACCTAGAGGAGAGTGCACTTGGTCCCAGGATGACTCTTTTCTCTTGAAGAGCAAAACTTTGCTAAGTCTGTATCCAAGCAGATAATTATGTCGGGAATAATCCTGTGCCAGACCACCAGGGCTGGAAAGGACTTCCTATTCAGCATGGCAGACCTCACACCTCACAAGTTTATTGCTTCAAGGGACCTTGGACGTCCTCATTTTAAAGCAGAGGAAACAAATCCAGAAAGATTTAATGACTTAGGTGGTGTAGTGGACAGAGTGAAGGTACTACGATGAGGAAGACATCTTCCTGGGGGCAGCTAGGTGGCGCAGTGGATAGAGCACTGGCCCTGAAGTCAGGAGGACCTGAGTTCAAATCCAGCCTCAGACCAAACACTTGACATTTACTAGCTGTGTGATCCTGGGCAAGTCACTTAATCCCAATTGCCTAAAAAAAAAAAAAAAGGAAGACATCTTCCTGAGTTCAAATCTGGCCTCTGATACTTCCTAGCTGTGTGACTCTGGGCAAGTCACTTAACCTTGTTTGCCTTAGTTTCCTCATCTGTAAAATGAGCTGGAGAAGGAAATGGTAAATCACTCTAGTTTCTTTGCTGAGAAAACCCCAAATGGGGTCACAAAGAGCTGGATATGACTGAGACAACTGAACAACAACGCATCAAAGGTCATCCAGGAAAGGGGCAGAATCAGGATTTGAATCCAGATTCTCTGACTCCAAATCCAATGAGCACTTTAAATTTTTTTTAAATTTAAAATTAATTTTTTAATTTCAAAATTTTTAAAAAAATTGAATTTTAAAATAAAAAAATTAACCATGGCACCATTCTGGAAGGGCCCTCTGAATAATAACTAATGCTTGCATAGACACCTTTATATGTGCTTGTTGTATCCCATGTAAGAATGTAACCTCTTTGAGGGCAATTTTTCCTTTGTTTGTATTCTCAGAGTTTACAAAGTGCCTGGCACATAGGAGAGTTTGCCAACAACTTTATGCAGACTCAGCTGAGCCTCATCGAAATCCCATGAAGCAGTTATTACGCTTGTTATTATTCTTATCTCATAGATAACGAAGCTGTGGCTCAGAAAAGTTATCCAGGGTCCAGGGTCATTCCACAGCAAGTAAGTGTCAAATCTGATCCCCAAGCACTACCAAGCTAACACCCCAAAGAGATCAAAGAAGGAGGAAACACGGCTCTTTTTTTGTTGTAGCAAAAGAGGCTACTGAGATACTCTGATCTATTCGGTAACCTACCACAAGTCTGAGGACAAAGACGAAGCATGATCCTGTATACTGTATGCTTGGTATGTATTTTGTTTCCATTAGATTGTAAGCTCCTTGAGGGCAGGGACTGTCTTTTACCTCTTTCTGTATCCCTAACACTTAGCACCGTGCCTGTCATATAGTAGGCTTAATAGATGTTTGTTGAATTGAATTGAATTGAATCTCCTGCTGGGGATTCTGATGGATTCAAGGTGAAAAATGATTTGTATGTTTTTGGACATCACTGACGTATAAATTTGTTTTGTATGGCTACTTATTTGTTTTAAGAATTTTTGTTTTTATTTTCTCCAGTGGGGGAGGGATGTATGGGGAGAGAAAGCCTGGATGTAGTGTTGTCTCCTCCAAAAAAAGAAATACAGAAAGGAAGGGAGGAAGGAAGGAAGGGAGGAAGGAAGGAAGGAAGGAAGGAAGAAAGAAAGAAAGAAAGAAAGAAAGAAAGAAAGAAAGAAAGAAAGTAAGAAAGAAAGAAAGAAAGAGAGAGAGAGAAAGGAAGGAAGGAAGAAAGAAAGAAAGGAAGAAAGAAAGAAAAAGAAAGAAGGGTCATTGAAGCCTTTAAAAGAAAAATGCACAGAAGAACATAGAAATAAAGTTTGAAAGGACAAGTAGGACAGCTTTGAAAGTAGCATAATTCTTTCCTAATGAGGAAACAAGCATTTGCTTTTCTCCAGTTGTCTTAAATTATAAAAGCCACAGTGGTCTAAGCTATCACTGTTGTGGATTTTTAAAGAATGAGGAACTGACCTAGGTAAATTTCAATACCCAGGCAGGTTCTAACTCCTAGGTAATACTAGCTCATAGAGTATTCAGAAAGGATGTGTGGACACGCATACAATTGCTGATTTCATTTATGACTTTAAAAAAAAAAACTATTGAAGGATTTGTAAATGTTTCCATCCATACTTTTTTTTTTTGTAAAGTAAAAAGATTATGTCAACTCTGTGCACATTGGTGTTTATATCACAGAGAATAAAATCTTCTAATGCATTCTAAAAAAAAAGTAGCATAATTCATTTTCAAATATGGTCAATGTGAGAATTTGTTTTGCTTGACTGTAAATATTTGTTACAAGATTGTTTTTTTTTTCCAGTCTGGCGAGGAAATGGTTGTATTGGGGGTGGGGTTGAGGCAAGGATAGGATAGCCCCCCAAAAAAGTTTGAAAAGGAAAAGAAAAAAAGAAAGATCATTGAAGTATTTTTAAATGCAAGAAAACAGAAGAAAGAATAGCAAGAATCACAGACACACAGGACAGTTTTGAAAGTTATGTGTCCAACTTATTCTATATTTTAAAAGCAAGTTATGCATAATAGGGATTCATAGTTTCATGCACAATCTTCTTGTATTCTATTTTGTGTATGGAAAGCCCATTTTATTTGGTGTCAAGTTCAGAATTTTTAAAAACATATTTTAAATTTTAAAAAAAAGGAACATGTAGAAATTATAATAAACTTTTCAAGAAGCAAGCTGTATGTATTAGGGATTCTTGGTTTCATACCCAATGATCTTTTCCTGTTCTGCAATGTACATGAAAAAGTTCATTTTGTTGTTGTTGCGATGTTTATTTAGTTCAGAATTTTAAAAAAAATTTTAAATTAAATTCAATTAAAATTTTTAGAAATTTCAATCTAAGTCTTCCCAGTTTCAAGCACTCTGTCCATAGTCCCATGTTGGAGACTATCAGAGTTGGAAGATCCTTCAAACACCATCCATTCCAATCCCCTCATTTTTTTTTTAAACCTAAAAGGGAACTAAGGCCCAGAGAAGTAGATTGGGTATCCTAAGGTCACACAGGGAATAAGGTATACAGCCTCAGGACATGGGGCCCAGGTCTTCTAACAACTGGATGAAAGTTCTTTCCATCAGGGTGGAGGCCCTGAGGGAGAAGATGTAACCAGGCAGGGTTTTAGAGCAAGTAGAATCAGTCTTCTCCTAGGTGCTATGGTTTTTAAAAGGCAACAAACAAAAAAATAAACAAGTAAACAAATGAATAAAAATAGCCATAAAAATAAATGAATGAACAAATAAGTGAAAATGAATGAAAAAATAAACAAACAAGACAAAAAGTCCCCCTATATACAAAGAGATGTTTCTTGATTTCTATCACATCTGTCCTTTATGTTAAGGCTCATTGAAGCCTACTCACCTTTGGCACCTTGGGTACCTTTGGCACCCATTCAATAATCAAGTTTCCTGGGAGTGGTTCCTCAGACCAATTTTTTTTTAGTTCTAGGCCCCAAGGAAGGGGAAATTCATGGTATGGGTCACCATAGCTGGACTGGGCCTTAGGAAGTTGCTTTGCCTTGGATGGAGGGCTCTAGACCATAACAAACTGGGGAGCGGGAGGGAAGGGAGGCACTTTAAAGGAGCTGAGGGCAAGTCCAGCTTCATCTGCTTCACCATTTTCTCGTGGGGTGGTTTTTCCTGGACCCTGCAGAGGAGGAGGCTTAGCTCAGGGTCCAGTGACATGGCTTCCATATCTCATCTGCTCCAATCTATCAAAAAGACTTTTTTTCAAAGACAAGAAGACATGTGTGACTGTAGTTAGAAAATGAGGAGACTTGAAGGTAAGAATTCAAAGTCCAGACATCAAAGAACATAATGGCCCCTTCTACAGCCCAAGGGGCTGGCTAGGGAGGGGAGAAAGAACTTTGAGCCCCGGCTCAGCCCCAGCTCAGCAGTTCTAGACCTTGGCTTCCTTGGGCAATGGCCCCTAAAGTGGGCAGCCGACCTTGTTCCCAGAGGGCCCCAGGTTGTAGGATGTGGAGCAAGTCTCTGGGGTTGGATTAGATTATGTCCATGGTTCATTTAAATCTTAATTTCTTTTTACATTTTAATTTCTTTGTCTTTCTTTTTGCCCTCACGGTTTAGCACAGCACCGGGCATACAGTAGGATCTTAATAAATGTTTGTTAATGGGCTGATTAATTGTAAAACAGAGATAACAATATCTGCAATGCTTACTTCACAGAGTGGTTGGGAGGAAGGTTACTTCACTGCCCATGAGATAAGAATAGTGCTTGGCAAACTTTAAAGTACTGTCTCAATGTCTATTATCATTATCATTAGGTTCTCATCTTTTTTGATGGAGTTCAGATAGAAGAGGTCCTGGAAAAAGTCAGTATCCTGTTACTATTCTTTTACATTTAGGGCTTTTAACAGTGTCTGGCACATAGTAGGCCCTTAATAAATGCTCATTAATTGACTCACTGACATTCTTTGAAGTATTGTATGTGGGGTATGATCCCATGCTTTTTAGCTTGATGCTTTCAGCCACTTTGTTAAATGCTTTCAATGAAGATGAACATGGCATCAAGGTCAGCTACCACACTGATGGTGAATTCTTCAACTTGAAAAGGTTATAAGCCAAAACCAAAGTGGAGGGAGTGTTGATGCACGATTTTCTGTTTGCATATGATTGTACACTCAATGCAGCCTCTGAAACTGAGATGCACCAAAGTATGGATCTGCTGCTTGTGCTAATTTTGGCCTAACAATTAACACCAAGAAAACACAGGTGCTCCATCAGCCATCATCACACCATCCATAGGTGGAACCATCAGTTACAGCAAATGGAGAAGTTTGAAATGCTGTGGATAAGTTCATTTACCCTGGTAGTATACTTTCCAGGGATGTACACATTAACAATGAGGTTGATGAACGCATTACCAGAGATAGCTCAGTGTTTGGGAGGCTCCGAAGGAAAGTGAGGGAGAGAAGAGGTATTAGACTGACTACGAAACTGAAGGTCTACAGAGCCATTGTGCTAACCTCATTGTTGTATGCCTGTGAAACCTGGACAGTCTACCAACTCTATGCCAGGAAACTGAATCGCTTCCATTTGAATTGTCTTAAAGAAGATTCTGAAGATCACCTGACTGGATAAGGTACCAGACACCGAGGTCCTTTCTCAAACTAAACTGCCAAGCATTCAAACTCTGCTGAAGAGAGTGCAGTCCGATAGGCTGGCCACGTTGCTCAATGCAAAAACGTATGCTTGCCAAACAGCATACCTTTTATGGAGAGCTCACACAGGGCAAGCGTCACATGGTGGTCAGAAGAAGCCATACAAGGACATTCTCAAGGTCTCTCTTAAGAACTTTGGAATTGATTGTGTGACATGAAAGACACTGGCACAGGACTGCCCAGCATGGCGTGCCCTCATCACAGAAGGTGCTGTGCTCTACGAGCAAAGCAGAATTGAAATAGCTCAGGAGAAACGTGAAATATGCAGACTTAAAGAATCTGCCCCAAATGTTCACATGGACTATTTGTGCCCGACCTGTGGTAGAACATTCCGAGCCCGCATTGGTCTGTCCGGCCACAGTCAGACACACTAAAACTTGACTCTGGCATAGTGATGCCATTTTGGTCCTCTTTGAGCGTGAAGGACAACAGCCATGGGGTATATGATAATTATTCTCCATCTCCTTCACCTTGTTAATGTTTCTTCCAGCGCAGACATTCTTTGACTTTATGTTTCTATGGGCACAAACAGCCCTCCATCTCTTGCCGCCAAGAGTTTGCCCTGCCTGTTCCATGTGACTAGCATGCTCCTCCACCTCACCTCTGCCTCATAGGGGTCCCTTTTTTCCTTCTAGGCTCAAGCACCACTGTCTACACAAAACCTTTCTTGATACTCCCCACCCCATAGCTTCCCCTTCCTCCCAAACTTCCCTTGAAATTATTTGTGCTGCATATATTTATCTGTGTACTTAACTCTCTCCCCCGTTAGAATGTAAGCTTCTTGAGGGCAGGGATTATTTCATTCTCTTTGTATCCCCTAGTACAGTTCCTGACACATAAGTTAATAAATGCTTAGTGCCTGATTGACTGATACAATATTCAAAGCTGATGATCACCAAGTCCCAGAGTTTGCCTCCCACTCTGAAAACCAGAGTCACCCAAAGCCAGCAGCATTGTGATTCTTCCCACATAGTCATGGAAAGTTAACACAACTTCTCTTTACCATCCTTATCTCCCACCTCCCAACTTTTGTCCTCTGGTCCCCTTCTGCCCCTTCTCTGCCTTTTAGTGTTATTTTTAAAAATTAAATAAAGATTTTAAAAAGTGTTCAAAATAATTTTACAATTTAAACATATTTAAAATATATTTATTTTAAACTTTTGTTCTTACATCACCATCATTTCTAAAAATACTCTCTCTCTCCCATTGAAATTTGCCCCATCCAACAAAGCAAAATGGGCAAAAACACACAAGGTAGTAACCCCATATGACAAAGTTGATAACATTCAAAAGTGGTGGGTAGCAATAGTCCCCCACCCCCAGCTCCCTCCCACCAGGAAGAAAGAGGTGCTTCATCAGTTGTCCTCTTAGAACATTGCTAGTTTTTTGTTTTGTTTTGTTTTGTTTTGTTTTCCCCAGTCAGAGACAAGGTTTATAGGAACATCCACCATGTTGGCCAGACAACATTACTGAGCTAGTTTTTCATCGACCCAGAGTTTGGTTGCCTTTCTGTGACCTTTTCATTTATACTGTTGTAATCATTTGGTATGTTCTCCTAATCATATTTCTAGCCCTTTGTATAGTTTAGACAAGCAGTGGTAGGATGCTCAGAATCCTTTGTATTTATCATTTCTGACTACACAATGATATTGGGTGTATATGTATCTGTATACATGTATATATGTATAGATACTGGGTGATACACATATATGCATTTATATGTGTTTTGTGTGTGTCTATATTTGTATTTATGGTGGATGAGCAGCCCTAAGAAGGACTCAGCAGATCTCACACCAGAGCACCAGTCCTCCCTGAACACCCCACGTACCCCATGTATTTATATATACAATATGTGTATATATGTATTTATGTTGTGAAAAACAATCTCTCTTAGTAATTAGTATCTTGGAGACTCAAAAGATCCCCCCCCAGCCCCCACCCCCTTCTTCCAAAGTTCTTCAGAAGGACATTACTGATAATGAGATTGCATTGACTCTTATTCTGGTCAAACCCAAGCCTGAATTGATTTAATCTGCTCAGGCTTGGGTGGAAACAGATTCTTCTGCCTGGATAGCCCAAGGCTGGGAGTGGTCTGGTATGGTTGGGGAGTGGACTAATAGAAGAGATATTTCCTCCATCAGGAGGTGGGATGATTTCAACCTCTGTTGAAAAGGTATATAAACTGGGCACTCCAACCCCTAAACTGAGCCAGTTCTGGACCGTAACTCTCTTGCAATGCATGTCGCCAGCTTGAGAGAAATTAAAAAATGTGGACATAACCTAATTTTGTTTGTCTCTTTTCTTAGAACAAACTCTGTTTTGGGGTTGACTATGTATAACATGTATATGCTTGTATATATGTATACCACAAGTACATATATGTGTGTTTATGTATATCACATATGTATGCATGTATTTATGTGTACTATGTGTATGCATGTATTTATAGAGATTATATATGTGAACCCAAAGGGGGTCACAAAGAGTCAGGAACAACGGAAACTACAGAACAATAATATATGTATTTATATATATGCACACTATACAGCACACACATATAATATGTATGTAGTATATATAGATATGGATTCATACACTTATTAGATATGTGTATATATGCATTTATATATATGTACACTATATTTGCATATATTATATTCTCCCTGGCTTTCTTCAGGACAGAGTTCAAATGCAGGACACCTTTCCCATCCCCCCAGCAGCTAGTGCCTTCCCCTCCCCAACAAACACACTCAACCTACTCTACAATCCAGTGACGCTGGCCTCCTTGCTATACAAACAAGACACTCCATCTCCAGACTCCGAGCCCTTGCCTGGAATTCTCTCTCTTCTCACCTCTGCCATTTGGCTTCCTTTGGGTCTCAGCTAAAATCTCACCTGCTTCAAGAAGTCTCTGTCAATGCCTTCCCTGAGACCATCTCCAGTTTATCCTGAGTACATCTTGTTGGTACGTAGTTGTTTTCATGTTGTCTCTGTCCATTGGACTGTGAGCTCCTTGAGGGCAGGGAATGTCTTTCTGTCTTTCTTTGTATCCTCAGTGCTTGGCACCCTGCCGTGCCTCTGTCACCTCAGCACCTGGGGCCTCTTCACCTTGGAACATCCTTCTGTTGTGCTGGCCCCCTTCTCCCTTTGGTGAGTTTTTTCTCAGGCCTCCATTTTTGAGGAGGGACCCAGACCCAACTTTCTTCATTTCCCTCCTGGCTCTGCTTCTGACTTTCTAGAGTTTTACAGGCATGGGTGCCTACTCAGGTGCCCTTCCCCTCCCTTTTCAGCAGGGGGTGTGTGTGTGTGTGTGTGTGTGTGTCTGTGTGTGTCTGTGTGTTGTCTTCTTTCTCATCAGTCCTCCAGAATCGTGCTTGGTTATTGCATTGATCAGAGTTCTTAAGTTTTTCTTTTCTTTCTTTTTTAAAAGACATTATTTATTTAAAACACTCTTTTTCTTTGAATTTTTGAATTCCAAATTCTCTTGCTCCTCCCCCACCCATTGAGAAGGCAAGCAATGTGATATTAACTAAACATGTGAAATCATGCAAAGCAGAGTTCCTAAGTTTTTCAAAGTTAAGTTGCTTTCTCTATGTTGTCGTCTTTGTATAAATTGTTTTCCTAGTTCTGCTCTCTTCACTCTGCACCGGCTCATGGAGCCGTTTTCAATTTCCTCTGAAATGATCCTTTTTGCCATTTCTTATGGAGCAAAAATATTTCCATTATATTCACCTACTATAATTTATATTGCCATTCTCCAATAAGAGGACACCTCCTTTAGTTTCCAGTTTTGGGTTACTATGAAAAGAACTACTATAAATATTTCTGTACATAGGGATCTTTTTCCTCTCTTAGGGGTATGGGCCCTATAGTGATCTAGCTGGTCAAAGAGTGTGCACAGTTTAGAGATTTGGGGGGCATAGTTCCAAATTGCTTTCCAAAAGGACTGTATTTATTTTCCAGCAGTCCCCCCCCCAACATTTACCAATTTCTTCTTTTGTCATCTTTGATAATATAATGGGTGTTTGCTAGAGCCCAAGTTGTCTTAATTTTCATTTCTCTGTTATGGAACTTTTGTTCACATGACTATTGATAGTGTACATTTCTTCTGAAAATGATTCACATCCTCTGATCGTTTATTTATTGGGGAATGGCTCTTAGTCTTATACTTACATATCTTGCATATGAGACCTTTATCAGAAAAACTTGCTGCTAAGTTATTTTTCCCAGTTAGTTTCCATCTAATTTTACTATATTGGTTTTGCTTGTATAATTTTATATAATACAAAATATCCATTTTATCTTTTATCTTTATCCATTTTATCCTTCTTTCCTTCCTCATCTCTACCTCCTGGCTTCCTTATTTTCCTTCAGTTCTCCACTCAAATCCCACCCTCTTCAAGAAGTCTTTCCAGGTTCCCCTTAATGCTTAGTCCTTTTTCCTCTGAGATTATCTCCAGTTTTTCTTGTGTATTTCTTGTTTGTGTGTAGTTGTTTACATGGTGTCTCCAAGGGCTCAATTTGCCTTTTCTCCATGTTCCCAAAACTTAGTACAGGATCTTGCTTAATATATGTTTGTTGAAAATAAACAAAAATACAACAAAATATTAAAAAAAGTTTGTTGACTTCTCTATCCCTTGTCTGGTCATGAGCTCTTCCCCTTTCCATAGATCAAAAAGGTAATTTCCTCCTTGTTCCTCTAATTTGCTTACAAGGTCACTTTTTGTCTTTGCTTTTTTGGTGAGGTAATTAGGGTTAAGTGACTTGCCTAGGGTCACACAGTTAAGTAAGGGTCAAGGGTCTGAGGTCAGATTTGAACTCAGGTCTTCCTGACACGAAGGCCAGAGCTTTATCCACTGTGCTACCTAGCTGCCCCATACTTTTAAATCTAAGTCTTGTATCCATTTGGAGTATACCCTGGCTACATGGTGAGAAATGTTGGTCTTTACCTAATTTCTGCCAGAAAGCAGTCCAGTTTTTCCCTTAGCTCTTTGCCAAATAGTCAATCCTTACTTCAATAACTGGGTTCCTAGAGTTTATGGAACATTATGTTACTGCGTCTGTTTGCTTCTGATTATAGTGTGCCTAATCTGTCCACTGATTCATCTTGGTCAAGTCACTTCACCTCTGGCTGCCTCAGTTTTCTAAACTGTAAAATGGGGATAATAATAGCACCTACTTCCCAGGGTTGTTGTGAGGATCAAATGAGATTATCTGTAAAGTGCTTATCACAGGGCCTGGCAAATAGTAGGAGCTTAATAAATGCTTGTTCCCTTCCCCTTCCCTTTTCTTATTAAATAGCACCAAGTTGTTTTGATGATGGCTGCTTTGTAGTATCCTTTGAGACTGAGGGCTACTGTGGTCTGCATTTTTTAAAGTTAATTTTTACTGATTTTTTTTTACATCTCTTATTTGTGAAGAAATCCCTTCTCAGACTTCCACCCACCCAGAAAGCCGTCTGTTGGAGCAAAAGAAAAAAGAAAACCACAGCCGTTCAACAAAACTAACCCAACTGAGTATGGCAATGTAGTAAACAATCCACACCCCCTAGCCCACCACCTCTATAAAGGAAGTGTTTGTGGGGAGGGGGCTATGGCTAGGTGGCCCTGGAGTCAGGAGAATGTGGAGTTCAAATGTGACCTCAGACACATAACACTCACTAGCTTTGTGACTCTGGACAAGTCACTTAACCCTAATTGCGCCACCAAAAAAAATAAAAAAGTAAAAAATAAAGGGGGGGCCTCCCAATTCCCCATTTCTTAGTCTCCCTTTATCTTAAAAGAGCTCAGAAAAGGCAACCCGAAGGGGTTGAAGTGCCGAAGGGACTTCAGACCTCCCAGATGGGGAGGAGGAGATCTTGGGGTCCAGGGCATCCTGGATGCTTTATAGAGACCCTGGGACTTCTCGCCCTCTCTCTTCCTAACCCAGTGGAGAAGCTGTAGGTCCCCCCCCACCCCCGACCCCCATCACCAGTAGCTGGACCTAGACCTCTTTCAAACTAGCCCGTGGATTTTACGATCGGTCCACCGAGGGGGAGGGAAGCCTCTCCATCAGTCTCTGGACTGTATTCTTGCCCTTCTGAACTGGAGGCCAACCGGCAGCGCGGGGCTGGGTCCGAGCTCCTGGCAGCGGCGGGGAGCACTCGGCCAAGTTGAAGGTCGTGCGGCGCGCGGGCCCCCTTTAAGGAGCCGAGGGGGTGGGACAGGGCCTAGAGGGGAGGGGACTGGGCCGGGCCGGGGGACAGGGGGAGGAGGAAGAGGAGGCGGCAGCGGGGAGCTGAGCCAGCCCAGTCGGGCGGGGCAGACTGTGGGCCAGGGGCCATGCGAGCGGGAGGTGAGACCTGGGCCCCGGGTGGGAGGGGACAGGGGGTGAAGCCCCCCACCTGTAGTGCGAGGGACAGAAGACCCCTCCGGGGGAGCGGGTTTATAGGGGGGCAGTCCGTCTCCAGTGGGGTGGGGGACAGAAGGTGAGCCCCTTCCTGTAGGGGTGAGCCCCGCTTTTTGTGAGAAGACGAGGGGAGGGCATCCCTCCGTGAAAGAGAGGGGGTGAGTTCCTTTCCCAGGAAGTGGGCTCCTCTTCTTTGCGGGGAGACGGGGTGGACACCCCACCAATGAGATAGGGGAGCAGATAAGGCCCCCTTTCTTTGCGAGGAGACTGGGAGTGGGCATCCCTTCAGTGGGGTGGAGCATAGGGGGTGAGCCCCCCTCCAGGAGGAGTGGGACCCCTTCCAGCTGGGGAAAGACAGAAGAGGGACGGGGTGGGATGTCCCCTCAGTTGGGGAATATTGCTGGGGAATCCGGCCTGGGATCCCGGAATGGAGGCAAAAAGTTGTCTCCTCCCCCAGCTCCTCCTCCAGCCAAGCGCTGGGGCACACCTCACATCGGCTTTGGGTCAATTTTGCGGGGTTGCCTAACTTGGAGCCCTGGGAGCTGCCGCAGCACCTCCTCCCCTCCCCTCCCACCCCACCCTTTTTGCAAAGACTGACTCAGGGGAGGCTTGGAGGAGGAGAAGGAGGGCAAGAGGGGGCCAGGGTGGCCCGGAAAGGAGAGACTCCGCTTCTCACCTCACACACAACTCTCATCCCATTCCGAAAAGACCTTGCCCCTGCTGGAAGTTGTCTGAGCCTCTGGCAGAAACTTTGGGAATTCATTCCAGGGGGATGTGGAAATGATTTATCAAGAGTAGTCAGCTTGGATGGGTGTGCCCCCCCTTATGCTGGAGACCTTAAGGATCTCAGAATCCTGTTTTTAAATGTCTAAGGTAAAATTCACAGAATTACAAAGGAGACCAATTATATTTCTCAAAATAAGTTTTTTTAAAAAGTTCACAGACCCCATAAATCCCCTGCTCTTCTCTCCAGCTCTCTACTTTCATTTTACAGAAAAGGAAACTGAGGTCCAGAGAAGGGAAGGAATTTGCCTGAGACTGAATTAAAGCCTGAGCCGAGACTAGCCTCTTGGTCTCCTGGTGCCCCATTCCAGTGCTGCTATTGATTTGTTTTCTGAGGTATCAGTCTCATTAGTGGGCAGCTAGGTGGTGCAGTGGATAAGGTGCAGGGCCTGGAGTCAGAAAAACTCCTCTTCCTGAGTTGGAATGTAGCCTCAGACATTTACTAGCTGTGTGACCCTGAGCAAGTCACTTAACCCTATTTGCCTCTGTTTCCTGATCTGTAAAATGAGCTGGAGAAGGAAATGGCAAACCACTCCAGTATCATTGCCAAGAGAAACCCCACATGGGGTCACTGTGAGTCAGACCCACCTAAAAACTGACTGAACAAAAGCCTCATTAGTACCCATCATTGCACATACAGCAATCAGAATGGTTGGGGTGACCTTAAAGTACAGTTACAAAACCAGCAGCTCAAGCAGGGGAATCTTCTTCAAGCTGGTCTTGCAGTCCTGGAGGCCTGGGTTCAAATCACTCCTCTGACACAGATTAGCTTTGTGACCCCAAGAGCAAGCCACTTCAACTCTATGTCTTAGGTTAATCTCTCACCCTATAATTCCGCATTTTCCCTTGGTTCCTGGCAGCACCTGGCCTTCTCTGTTACCTCCCAGTCACACCAGACTACTTGGCCACACCTAGATCCCTCCCACAGTCTTTCTGTATATAAGATCCGTCTTGCCTCCATTAAGGTGCTTAGAGTCCTTAAGAGTCCAGTAAATATGGTGGATTTTTAGAATCATGCCCGCCCTAACTGGTGTTTTTTTTTTTTGTTTGTTTGTTTGTTTTGGGGTGAAGCAATTGGAGTTAAGTGACTTGCCCGGAGTCACACAGCTAGTGTTTTGTGTCTGAGGCCAGGTTTGAACTCAGGTCCTCCTGACTTCAGGTTCAGTGATCTATCCACTGGGCCACCTAACTGCACCACCTGACGGGGTTTTAATAAACCTTGTTTTTTGCTGAAAGAAGGCTTGGGTTGAATTCATTCAAGGCAGAACCTGCATCGCTATTTCAGGTTCCTAGCATCCCTAAACCTCAACATATGGTTCCCTGACCCAAAAGATCAAATGGGATGACATGTAAAATTAACCTTTGCAAATTTTAAAACACCACATGTGAGCTATGAAGGAAAGACTAGCCCTTTAGGGACAGAGCAGAAGCCAGGGGCTGGGATACCCAGGGACGGGTGGCCAGGGGGTAGGGCAGAGCCCAGGGGCCTGGAGTGGCCAGGGAGCAGGGCAGAGCCCAGGGGCTGGGATACCCAGGGACAGGGGTGGCCAGGGAGCTGGAGTACCCAGGGACATGGGTGGCCTGGGGGCAGGGCAGAGCCTAGGGACAGGGGTGGCCAGTGGGCTGGGTTGCCCAGGCCCTGCCCAGGCCCAAAAAGCAAGTTACTTGTGGAGAGACTGTAGCAATTTGTGGTCACCCAGAAACAGTGTTTTTTTCTTTTCACCAGGAGATTGAGAAATACTGAGCTCACTGCACATGATTTTTAAAAAACGTTTTCTTGCTTTTTAGACGAGGGGCGGGAAGTCTCCTTCCTGTTACAGCCCAGAATGTTTTCTTTTTCCTCTCCCCAGGCTGTTGGACCTGCTGGCTAGTGGAAGTCGAGGGTCCAGCCTCTGAGGATAGAGGCAGCCCCCCAACAGGGCAGGATAGCCGTTTTCATGGGGGGCAGTTGGGCCCCGAGCCACCTCCAGCTGCTGGGCTGGTTATGGCTCCTCCTGAGAGACACATGCCCTGTGCTGGGGGCTGGTCCAGCTACCCAGGCGGCAGAAAGCCCAGGCCCCCGAGCTGTCCAGGAAGGGATGAACAGCACGGTGGACGTGGACGTGAGTATTAGGGGTGGGAGACCGCTAGATGGCGGTGCAGGAGGAAATGGGACTGACCCTCCCTGCAAAGCAAGGACTTGACAAGGGGGGTGGGTTGGAAGACACTTTGTCCAACTTCAGGCATTATAGGAATTGGAATTATTGCTGCTCATTTTTGGTATGGACTTAGAGTAGTTGGCATTTATAAAGTTCTTTAAGGTTTGCAGAACACTTTACATGTTATTTGATCCTCACAACTACTGGGTGAGAAAGTTGCTGTTATGATTTTATGATACTGTGTGATATGAGGTAGTTACTATTATGATTTAACAGATGAGGACATTGAGGCACGGCCACACAGCTAATATGTGTCTGAGGCAGGGTTTAAATGCGGTCCTGTGTTCTGTCCACAAGAGAGATGGATGCTATCTTCATCCCCATTTTATTTCTCTCTCTCTCTCTTTTTTTTTTTTTTTTGGCGAGGCAATTGGGGTTAAGTGACTTGCCCAAGTGACTGTTATGTGTCTGAGGCGGATTTGAACTCAGGTCCTCCTGACTCCAGGGCCAGCGTGCTATCCATTACACCACCTAGCTGCTCCCATCCCCATTTTATAGAGTCAGAAACTGAGGCTCAGATAGGCCAAGGAACTTGCCCAGGATCACACAGCTATTAAGTGTCTAAGATGGGATTTGAATTGAGGTTTTCTTGACTCCAAGGTCAGAAAGATCTATCCATTACATCACCCTGGCTGATACTAGGTAAAGTTAAGTGACTTGCCCAAGGTCACATAAGTGATAAAACAGTAGAGAGGGGATTTGAACCCATGTCCTGACTCCAGGCATCTTTCCACAATATCATCACTCTTATCATTATATGCTTTTTTGTGAAGAGGTATCTACATATTTGTTTACCTATTATTCCCCTTGTCTCCCCCCCCCCAAAATGAGAACAATAATAATAATAATAATAATAATAACCATTTATATAGCACCTACTATGTGCCGGGCACTGTGCTAAGCGCTTTCCAAATATGATCTCATTTCATCCTCACAACAACCCTGGGAGGGAGGTACTGTTATTATGCCCATTTTAGAAATAAAGAAACTGAGGCTAACACAAGTCACATAGCCAATAAGTGCCTGAGTCTGGATTTGAACTCAGGTCTTCCTGACTCAAGCCCCTCCCTTCCCCTCACTCTATCCACATTAGAAGGCGGGGTTGTTTTACATTTTTGTCTCTGTGGCTCCAGCTGTCAGTGTAGCATCTTGCACAGAGGAGGCATTTAATAAAGTCGGAGACCCCAATGTTAGGAGCCAGGCTGACCAGGAGGATGGAGCTGCCCCCCAACCCCGCCACAGCCATAGGGAGGTCAGGAAGAAGGGAGGGTTTGGGGGCAAAGGGAATGAGTTCAGTTTGGGACAAGTTGAGTGTCCAGACAGGGCACTGGACCTTTGAAGGCCGGGCTTGTGTTTGTCTCTAGGCTCTGTTCCTTACCGCCTGTGTTGGGCAAAGGTCACTTCATTTCTCTGGGCCTCGATTTCCTCATCCATAAATTAAGGTGTTTGGTGCCTGGGCTAGTAAACTTTCAAGTCCTTCCTGTTTCTGCAGCCTGTCATTTGTCTCAGCAGTGTGTTTATTTCTTCCTTAGAAAGGAAGGAAGACAAGGCAGGAAGTGTCCCCTCTGCCCTGGGGAGGGCCAGGCAAAGTTAATAAGTTAAAAACTAACTGGCTGGTAAGCATCTGAAGGAGGCAGCTGGGCAGCTTATAGAGACAGCTAGTTGGTCACTTCACCTCTCTCTGCCTCAGTTTCCTCATCTATAATAACACCTACCTCCCAGGGTCATTGTGAGGATCAACTTAGTGAACATATGTAAAGTGCTTTGAGCATCTTAAGGTACTTTGTAAAGGCTAGCTTTTATTATTATTACAATTAATATTACTGTACCATTACTATTATTACCATTATTATTACTATAACCATCACTATTAGTATTACTGTTACTATCACTATTCAGGTTGTGTACCTTTACTATTACTACCATTACTACTACTACCGTTAGTATTACTATTACCGTCACTATTAACATTAATGTTACTATTAATATTAATATTACTGTATCATTACTACTACTACCATTAGTATTACTATTACCAGGACTATTAGTATTGCTGTTACTATTGATATTAATATTACTGTTAGCATTACTATTACTACCATTAGTATTACTATAACCTTCACTATTAGTATTACTGTTACTATTAATATTAATATTACTGTACCATTATTATTACTACCATTAGTATTACTATTACCAGGACTCTTAGCATTACTGTTATTATTGATATTAATATTACTGTACCATTACTACTACTACTACCATTAGTATTACTATCACCATTACTATTAGTATTACTGTTACTATTACTATTCAGGTTGCACACCTTTACTATTACTACCATTACTACGACTACCATTAGTATTACTATTACCATCACTGTTAGTATTACTGTTACTATTGATATTAATATTACTGTTACCTTTAGTATTACTATTAGTATTACTGTAACACTATTACTGGTACAGTTACTAGTACTACTAGCATTACTGTTACCATTACTATTACTATCACTGTTACCATAGTCACTCCAAGTCTTGATGAGAGGGAATAGCGAGGACAAGGAAACAGGTCCCTGTGGGAAGATCTGGCTCTGGCTGGCTTGTTTTTACAGAGTAAACAAAAAGTCCCTGCCCTTGCTTTTGTTTATAGGATAGATGCCCAGATAGATGTCTGGGAGGCTGGGAGTAGAGGGGGAGCTGAGGAATGTAAATCACTCCCAGCACCCAAATATCCTCCTTGGGCTTCTATCTTACAAACAAAAGCATTCCTGTGCTAAAATGTGCTGGGAGGGATTTCTCTTTAAGCTAACTAAGAAATGGCCTTTTGAACAGAGAGGGGAACATTACAAATCATTATTAATAATCAAATGATATAGCATTAAAATTAATGTTCCTCACTATTAGTATTATTATTAGTGCTGTTACCATTATCACTATTACTATTAGAATTATTGTTACCATTACTATTATTATCGTTACAATTTTTACTATTAGTACCATTGTTCCTATTATTAGTATTACCATTACTATGAGTATTATCACTATCACTATTACAATTAGTATTACTGTTACTAATGCTGTTATTACTACTGTTACTGCTACTATTATCATTACTATTACTGTTGCTATCACTGTTGCTGTTACCATTGGTATTGCCATTACTATTATTGTTACTATCACTGTTATTATTCCTATTATTACTACCATCATTACTATTATTAGTGTTTATTCCTAGTATTACCTTTAGTATTACTGTTACTATCATTGTTACTATTACTATTGGTATTGCTATTGCTACTATCACTATTATTGTTACTATCACTGTTACTATTCC
>NW_020941065.1:1352541-1370536 GCF_900497805.2 Vombatus ursinus | reverse complement strand
TATTATTACTGTTTATTCCTATTATTACCATTATTATTACTGTTACTACTACTATTATCATTGTTATTAGTACTATTACTGCTGCCACTGTTACTGCTGCTATGATTATTATTGGAGCTGGACGGGCCTCAGAGTCCATCCAAACCAGTTGCCTCCCCACCTCCCCAGTTTTACAGACGAGGTGCGGGGTCGGGGAGGGTGCAGGAAGAGGTAGAATGCTGTGTGCTGGGACAATGATGGTTTGTCCAGGGAGGAGCCGGGGTGACCAGGTAGGGGAGGGCGATTGCCAGCTCTGTTTGTGGGCGGGTTCTAGCTCCTTTCTCCCCAGAGGCTGGGGTGGATTTCCCTGACTCTTTTTCTGCCTGTCTCCCCTCACCAGTGTAGGAAGGTGCGCAGTCTGAATGATTCTGAGAGCTGTGTCTTTGTCCAGACCAACCCAGACTGCTGGAACGATGGTGGATACCTCAACTACCTCGAAGGCATCTTCTGCCTCTTCTCCCCGGACCTCTTGCCTTTGGCGGTCATCCTCTATGTGAGGCCTTGCCCTTGGCGGGAGGCCAGCCTCTCTCTCCCGCCTCATCCTCCACACGGCTGCCCCAAGGGGCCGGGGCAGGGTGGGGGACTGGAGACATGCGCCTCAGCTCCTGGGGTCTAGTGGGTTTCCAGGTGTCAGAGCCCTTCAGTCTGGGGGGGTTAGCTGAAGCAGGGGAGCCCCTCCCTCACCACTCCGAATGGCTTTGATGTACACCCACCCCAACCCTAATTCCCCTCTATCCCTGGGCCTCATTAGGTACTCTGGCTGTTTTATCTCTTCCTGTTTCTTGCTGTCACAGCTGAGAAGTTGTAAGTCTGACCCTTCCCAGGCTTAGGATGGGGAGGCAGAGGGTGGGGGTGGGGATCTACACCCCTGGAGTGGGAGGAAGCCGGGTGTGGTGTCATGCCCAGGTTACAGAGGAGGCGATGGAGGCTGGGCCGGGAGTCGGTGCCTTATTAGGGCCCCCTGTATCCACTGGGTGGCGGGGCAGCTCATGCCCAAGTGAGCCCATGAGCATCACTGGGCATGGTGAGTTGGAAGAAACAGGCCTGTTCGCTCCATGGGGGTCTTGCCCTGGGAGGCTCCAGTGTCGGCCTTTCTCCTCGCAGCTTTTGCCCCAACCTGTCAGTGATCTCGATCACCTTGAAGCTTAGCCATAATGTGGCAGTATCTTTTTCAGTGATATAGTTAGGGAGGATGCCCTGGAGAAAAGGAGTTGGGGTAGGGGCAGCTAGGTGATGCAGTGGGTAGAGCACCGGCCCTGAAGTCAGGAGGACCTGAGTTCAAATTCAGCCTCAGACCAAACACTTGACACTTACTAGCTGTGTGACCCTGGGCAAGTCACTTAACCCCAATTGCCTAAAAAAAAAAGAAAAAGAAAAAAAAAGAAAAGGAGTTGGGGTCAGGGGAATAAATGGGGAGGCCTTGGTAGTGGAGAGAAGGTTGAAAATGGGAAGGGGCCTGGAGGGATGGAGATAAGATTGGGGGAATAGGGATGAGGCTAAGGAGATGGGGGAAGGGAAGAGAAGGCTGCAGAGAAAGTTGGGAGAATAAAGAGGAGGCTAGAGCAATGGGGAGTGGGGGGGGTCTTCAGAGACAGGAGGCTAGAAGAATAGAGAAATAGCCAAGGAGATAGAGGGGA
Source organism: Vombatus ursinus (assembly GCF_900497805.2). Classification (NCBI taxonomy): domain Eukaryota; kingdom Metazoa; phylum Chordata; class Mammalia; order Diprotodontia; family Vombatidae; genus Vombatus; species Vombatus ursinus. The sequence continues at coordinate 1,368,860 of NW_020941065.1, read as the reverse complement.
GGTTAAGATGAATGGAGAGGAGATATCTAGAAGTTTGGGAGAGAGAAGTCTGGGGTCATGGGGGAGGAAAGGTTTGGCGTCATGAGGAGGAGAGAAGTGTAAGGTCATAGGGAGGAGAAGTCTGAGTGATGGGAGAGAAGTCTAGGGTCATGGGGAGTAGATTAGGGTTCTAGAGCATGACCTGGGAGAAAAGAGAAAAGGCCCAGGAGATGGAGGGCAGGCTGAGGAGCCTGGGAGGGTCTGGGAAGGTCTAGGGGATGATAGGAATGTGGAAGGTTGGGAGTCTGGGCTGGTCAGAGAGAAGGCCTCAGAACAGGTCAGAGCCTCCGAAGATGGAGAAGATGGGATTCTGGGCTTCTCTGCGAGAAGCTCCCAGGGCATTATTCTGTCTGGGAGGGGTTGGCATTGCTGCCCCTGCAGTGACTCTCCTTGACCTGGTGCTCTCCATGGTGTCACCTTCCTGGCCTTCGGCAATGGTGCCCCCGATGTCTTCAGTGCACTGGTAGCCTTCTCCAATTCCCGGACTGCTGGCCTGGCTATCGGAGCACTCTTTGGTATGGGAGTGAGGGTAGGTGGCAGCTGGGAGGAGCTCCGGATGGGCTCCGGCCTAGCCTGACCCGATGGCGCCATGTTGGTTCCCCTCAGGTGCTGGTGTGCTGGTCACCACGGTGGTAGCTGGTGGCATTGCCATCATCCAGCCTTTCACAGCAGCCTCCAGACCCTTCTTCAGAGACATCATTTTCTACATGGTGGCCATCTTCTTGACCTTCACTGCACTCTACATGGGCAAGGTCACTCTGGCCTGGAGCCTAGGTGGGCCTGTGGGCTGGGGAACGGAGGCCCAGCTCCTATCTCGGTGGTGCTGACAGTGGACCAGTGCGGGTGGGAGGATCCAGAGGGATGCTGAGAGCTCAGGCTTCTCTTTCTGCATGCTGACAGGTTACCTGGGCTTCTACGCCTTCTACGTGTTTACTGTGGTCCTCTCCACCTGGATATATCGGCGGCACTCTGTGGCAGTCCTCTCCCACTCCTCACCTGACCCACCAAGTAAGGGGGCCCCTGCCCTGGGGAGGGCACGGCCCTGAGGAGTGGGAGGCAGTGGGTTCCAGGATCTTGTCTCTCTTCCTTCCCTGTGCCTCTTCGACCTGATCCTCTGCTCCTTCTGAGCCTTGCCTTCAGATACCTGCTTCCAGCAGGTGAGATGATAAGAACCTCAGAGGCCATCCTGAAACCCCAAGAGGTATCACCCAAAGTGCTCGGTGCTAAGTGGAGGAGCTGGGAGTTGACTTTAGAGCCAGCACCAAGTGGTAGAAATCAATCAATCAACAAGCATGTTGTTCAGTTGTTTTTCAGTCACGTATGACTCTTCATGACCCTATTGGAGGCCTTCTTGGCAAAGATAGTGGTTTGCCATTTCTTTCTCCAGTGTGTCCCCATTATATAGATGCGGAAACTGAAGCAAACAGGGTTAAGTGACTTATTCAAAATCATACAGCTAGTAAGTATCTGAGGCTGGATTTGAACTCAGGTCTTCCTGACTCTTGGCCCAGTGCTCTAACTACCTCATTTCCCTCTTACTACTCCAATAGCCATCCCCTTCCCCCTTTTCCAAGCCATTCCACTCACAAGGTCACAGAATCATAGTAGCTAAAGTTGTTATCCCAATTTGATCCTCAAAACAATTGTGTGCAGGAGATGCCATTATTGTTTCCTCCTACAGATGGGGAAACTGAGTCTGAGAGAATGTAAAGAGCCCCTCAGAATTAGGAGGGCCCCAAGAGAGCATGTAGTAGTCCACCTAACCCATGGCTGAGCAGGGAGCTTGTCTATGGTCATTCTTAGAGGTACAGTTGGAGGGGCAGCTAGGTGGTGCAGTGGATAGAGCACCGGCCCTGAAGTCAGGAGTACCTGAGTTCAAATCCGGCCTCGGACCAAACACTTGACACTTACTAGCTTTGTGACCCTGGGCAAGTCACTTAACCCCACTTGCCTTAAATAAATAAATAAAAGAGGTAGAGCTGGAAAGGTGTGTTAGAGCTCTTTGAGTCCTTCCCTTTATTTTTTCAGGTGAGGAAACTGAGGCCCAGAAAAGTTAAATGACTTTCCCAGGGTGACACAGATAGTAAGGAGCAGAGCTAGGTTTTGAACTCAGGTCCTGAGTCTCCAAATGAAGTGCCCCCTCCAGTGTGCCATGATTTCCTCTTGTCCTGAAGAGCCATGGCTACTAGAGGAAGACCTCAAGTGTTGAGGAGCCCATCACAACTGATTTATGCAGAGCTAGACCATCCCACTGCTTCCTCCCCACCCTTCCAGGCTTGACCTAATGCTCCAGTTACCACATTTTGGATGGGGACAGAGGGACCCTGGGCACTGTCCCCTTCCCCCATTGGACAAACCCCCCCCCCCCCCCCGCCCTGCCCCGGAGGTCACCTGCTAAAGAATGTCAGATGTAGGATTAGAACCTACCTCTGGTAAGTCTCAGCCCTGGGCTCTTTCCCCTCTCCGTCTTTGCCCAGCCTTGTCCTTAATCTCTCTTCTGGGTCTTATCTCCCCAGGTAGACTAGACAGAAGTTCCCAGAGGGCAGAGACATTATCTCTTTTTTGTCTGTGGTCACAGCAGATGCTTGGTAACTTTTACTGACTCTTGGAAGGAGCAGATGGGTGTGTGAGTGAGTGACCTCTCCCCTCTCACCTCTACAGTTCTGCCAGTGGACTCTGAGGATAGAAGCTCTTCCGTGGCCAACAGCTATGATTATGGTAAGTCTGGATGGGGTATAATGGATCATAATAACAAATAAATAACAACAGCAACAATATTTGTAGTACAGTAGAAAGAATGCTAGATGTGGAATCAGGACCAGGGTTCAAATCCCAGCCATTTAGTTAAGTCACTTAACCTCTGTGGGCCTCAGTTTCCTCTTCTGTCAAAGCAGTGGGTTGGATTAGATAAACTCTGAAGTCTTTGCTCGTTTTATGTGGATGATTCTTTTGGTAATAATTTGAGGGTTACAATGTGCTCTCGAGTTGGAAGGAGCTGTGGCAAGAGAGGGGAGCTTTTTCTCTAGAAGGGCCGTGAATCCGTAATCAGTCCATTGATAAGCCTCTATGTGTCAGGCACTGTGCTAGGCACTGGGAATAGGGAGAAGGTAAAACAGCTCCTGCTCTCCAGGGGCTTACACTTTATGACATCATTTTGTCCTTGGTGGGAGCGTGGGGTAGAAGGAGGTGAAGAACAATCATATGTCACATGCATGTGAAAAACAGACTTGGGGACAGAGCACAAGGTTGTAGGTACAGGTCACCAGGTCAGTTCAGGCATTCCCCTGCCTCACTCTGCTGTGGTTGAGTAACAGCAGGAGTGGGGCAAATGCCCTGAGATTGTCAGTTATTTAACATTTATTAAGCACCTACTATGTGCCAGGCACTGTGCTAAATGCTGGGGGTACAGAGAAGTCAGTGAACATTTATTAAACACCTACTATGAATCAGGCACTGTGCTAAGCACCGAGGATATAGAGAAGTCAGCATTTATTAAGCACCTACTATGTGCCAGGCACTGGGGATACAGAGAACTCAACATTTATTAAGCACCTACTATGAATCAGGCACTGTGCTAAGCACTGAGGATACAGAGAAGTCAACATTTATTAAGCACCTACTATGAATCAGGCACTGTGCTAAGCACTGAGGATACAGAGAAGTCAACGTTTATTAAGCACCTACTACTGCAAGGCACGGTTGGGGATCCAGAGAAGTCAACAAACATGTATTGAGCACCTACTATATGCAAGGCACTGTGCTAAGCACTAGGGATACAGAGAAAGATGAAGTTAGTCCCTGCCCAATCCAATCCAAATTTATTAAGTGTTGGCCATGTACCAGGGACTGTGCTAAATGCTGAGGATATAGTTAGACAGTCCTGTAATGGAGGGACAACTCTGGACAAAGGCTTCTGGGCAGGGTAAAGTGGAGAGAACAGCATTGAGAGGAATCAGAAACAGTTCTCACTGGAAACAGTGAAAAGTTCCCTCTCTATAAAGAGAATCTTAGAGTTAGAGCTGGGGGGATCTCCAAGGGGGTCTAGTCCAATTCCCCATTTTGCAGAGTCCCAGAGAAGAAAAATCACTTGAGTTAGGTCACATAGGTGTTAAGGAGCACAACTGAGGTTCGAACCCAAGTCCTTTCACTGCAGGACCACACCACGGAGTCGTCTGCTTAGAGTAGCCATTGAGGCTTCTAGAAGGAATTAAGTCACAGGCTGAGGACCCAGGGGAGGTTCCCAGATAGGAACGCTGAGGGGCTGTCAGTCCACATGCACTTAGTAAGCTCCTATTGTATGTCAGTCTATATGCACTTAGTAAGCTCCTATTGTGTATGAGTCCACATGCACTTGGTAAGCTCCTATTATGCCTGAGCACTGGAGATACAAGGAAAGGCAAAAACAGTTTATGTGCTAATGGGGGAGACCAGTATCTAACTAGGTCCGTACAAGATGCAGCCAGTGTAAATGGAAGACAATCTTGGAGAGAACGGACTGGCCCAAGATGGGATAGGCAAGGTCTCACCTGGTCCCCACTTTCTGTAGCAGATGAGTACAGGCCCCAGCTGCACGATGAGGAGTCCACAGTTTGGATCCTGACTCGGTCCCTCAATCCCCTGGACTGCCAGACATGGAAGCGGAAATCCTGGTACTGGAAGTTTATTAAAGTCCTCAAGGTACTTGCGGAGTTGGGGAGTGGGGGGGGGGGGGGGGGTTTGTAGAGAGGGGGGGGGGGGGAGGTCTCCTGGCAGTTCTTTCCTAGGTATCAAGTCTGAGGGGAGGGAATGCTGATTATCTTGTGATTACACAGGACTTTGAGGGTTTTCCTAGCATTTTCTTCGTGATAACCATGGGAGGGAGTCAGTGAGCATTAGCATTTATTTAGCTCCTACTGTGTGCCCAGGCACCATGCGAAGCACTGGAGAGACAAAGAAAGGCAAAAAAGACAAGCCCTGCCCTAAAGGAACTCACAGTCTAATAACAACACACAAATGCCTGTGTACGAACAAGATAAAGACAGGAGAAATTGCTGTCTGCCCATTGTCCAGATGGGATAACCAAGGCTCGGAAACATTTGTCTAGGGTCGCACACATGTCTGTAGGTTCAGTACTTTACACACAGTAGTATGTTTGTAAATGTTTATTGTTCAGTCATTTTTCAGTCATGTCCGAATCTTTGTGACCCCATTTGAGATTTTCTTGGCAGAGATACTGGAGTGGCTTACCATTTCCTTCTCCAGCTCATTTGACAGATGAGGAAACTGAGGCAAATAGGGTTAAGTGACTTGTCCAAGGTCATATGTCTGAAGCAGGATTTGAACTTGAGTCTTTCTGATTCCAGGCCCAGAGCTCTATCCACTGTGCCACCCACTGGATTTATGGCTGGAGGAGGGGGAATCTAAGGATACTTGGGGCATGGTTTTGGCTGTCTCTAAGTATACTATACCATGGTGTATGATAATTGGGGGGAAAAAACCGTCTGGATTAGAGCTTTGGGTCCTGGTTCAAATCCCAGCTCTGCTGTTGAATATATGACTTAGCAAGGTCCTTTGCTTCTCAGTTTCCTCATCTGCAAAATGGGAGAGTTGGAGTGGATGCCCTCCAGTCTTGGTTTAACATTTTTTTAAAATATTTATTTTTAACATCCTTTAAAAAAATTTTGAGTTCCAAATTCCCTCCCTCCTTCCTATTCTTCTTCTAGCCATTGAGAAGGCAAGAAATAACATCAGTTATACAGGTGAAGTCATGCAAAACCTATTTCCTTATTATCTATGTTGGAAAAAAATAATGGCAAGAAAAAGAAAATGAAAAAACTCTGTTTCAGTCTGACGGCCCGAGTCCATCCACTGTCTCTGGAGGGGGGCAGTGTTGCATCATGAGGCCTTTGGACTTGTGGACCATACTATGGGATGACCATACTATGGTGTTAACTAACCCTGTGGTCCATTGATTTGTGCTAAATGATAGTAATAGCTAATACTGGCTAGCATTTGTCGAGTGTTTTAACGTTTGAGTGTGCCTTTATATATGCCGTCTCTTTGATCCTGGGAGACAGGTACTGTTTTATCCCCATTTTACAGGTGAGAAAACTGCGACTTAGAGCAGTGAAGGGGCTTGCCAATACCTAGCACAGCACCTTAACACAACCCTACTCAGACTGTGAGCTCTTTGAGAGCAAGGACTGGGTTTAGGTTTTTTGTGTTTGTTTGTTTTAGCCTTTCTATGTATCCCCAGTGCCTAGCACAGTGGTTGACACATAGTAAGTGCTTTATAAATGCTTGATGACTGACACATAGCTGGTGCTTAATAAATGCTTGATGACCGACTGACATACAGCAGGTGCTTAATAAATGCTTGGGGGGTTGCTTTCATTGTTAGGAGGTTTTCCCCTTATCTCAAACCTAAAATCTGTCTCTTTGCAGTTTCTACCCACTGTTTTTAGTTCTGTTCTCTGGGGTCAAGAGGGAGACTGGGAAGGAGGAATGGACTGATGATTTCAGTGGGATAGGAAGCTCTCAGTTCTAGCAGGTCAGCACCTGCTCTTCCACCTTCCAATCTCGGGGAGCCCTGAGAGCTTAAGGGGCTCACCTAGGGTCACACAGCCAGAATTTGTCAGAGGTGGGATTTGAACCCAGGTCTTTGAGGCCAGCTTGCCAGTCATTACGCATGCTGGGCATTCTCTTAGTCCGGTTGAATAATTCTAATTCGACTCTTGAGGGCACCTCTCATGTTCCCCCCACCTTCCCCCAAATCCCCTTTTCCTCAGTCACTCAGCCTCAACAGGCATCTATTAAGTGCCTGCTACATGCGAGGCACTGTGCTAAGTGCTGGGGTCACAAAGAAAGGCAAAAACAGACCATATGCAAATAATCATGTACGTACAAGGTATATGGAGTGTAAATGGAAAGGCTTCTCAGTGGGAGGCACTGGCCCTGAGGAGGATGCTGGACAGCCTGATGAAAGGGTTTGAGCTGAGCCTTGATGGAAGCTGGGAGAAAGGGCATCCCAGGCCCAGGGCGGGTGGCTGCATCTCCAAGGCTTTCACCTGATCCCCATTCAGTATGAGAACCAGCTCCATCACCGTCCTGGCTGCCCTCCTCTGCACACCTCCAGCTGGTCCAGATCTTCCCTAACCTGATCAGCCCAGAACAGACCCAGATGTGGGCCGAGCAGGACAGAGGCCATGCAAATATCACCTCCCTGCTCCCGCGTGCTGGGCAATCCTCCTTCCGTTTCCTCGGCTCTTAGCTCTAGCAGCGACCTGCCCTGCCTTTGTTTTCTGACCCGTCTCTATCCCGGGGCCAGATGCCAGTGGAGTTTCTGATGCTGCTCACGGTGCCTCTGGTGGACCTAGACAAGGACGATCGGAACTGGAAACGGCCCCTCAACTGCCTCCAACTGTTGATCAGCCCCGTGGTCTGTGTAATGACTCTGCAGTCTGGAGTGTGTGAGTGCCCCCAAACCACTGGTGCACCGTCCTCTGTCCCAATGGGGCTGCTGTCCTGAACTGCTATAACGATGATGAAACACTGACGATGATAATGATAATAACTAACATAATACACATGCTTTATATACATTGTCTCATTTAATCACGAAGGTGAGCATAGGGTGTACATACAGTAGGTGCTTAATATATGCTTATTGCATTAATGTTCCAAGACCAGGTTCCTGGCAGAGACCTTGGTTATAGGAGGAACTTCAGTGAGAAGAGGGCCTTTCAGGGTCAATTGGTTCATCCCTCTGCCTCCAGATAGGATTACATTCCAACCATCCCATGAAAACACCAGTCTTCAGAAAATAGAACCCTTCTCCGGTTCTCTCCGGGGCTGACTGTGTCCCATATAATCTGGTATCTTTTAGTGGTTGCAGCTGGGAATCCTTTCTGGACCCCTAACTTCAATTTGATTCCACAAGCATTTTTATTTTATTTTTAAATTTTTAAATTTTTTTTTTTTAAATTTTTTGTGAGTCCGTTGAGGTTACTTGCCCAGAGTCATACAGTTAGTAGGTGTCTTGGGGCTGCATTTGAACTCAGGTCCTCCTGACTCCAGGGCTGGTGTTCTATCCACTGCTCCACCTTGCTGTCCCCACAAGTATTTTAGAAATACCTCCTATGGACATGGTGGTGTGGTATAGTGGTTAGAGAGCTGCCCTCAGAGTCAGGAGAAGGCATTGTAAAGAGTGAACAGGTTGACCTTAGAGTCAGGAGACCTAGGTTCAAATCTTATCTCAGCCAACTGTGAGCTTTGTGATCCTGGGCAAGGAAGATGCTTGGACTGGAGAGGGGAAAGACTGGAGTCTGGGAGACCTGTTTGGGGACTTTTGTGGGTCTGGAGTCAAAGTATCTGGGTGTGAATCCCAATTCTCCCCCTTATTGCCTGTGTGACACCTTAGTAAGTTATGTCTATTCAGGTTTTCTTTCTTTCTTATTACTTAATTAAATATATTTATTGATCTATTTTTAGTTTTCAACATTCACTTTTATAAGATTTTGAGTTCTAAATTTTTACCTGCTCCCTCCCCAAGACAACGCGCAATCTGATGTAGGCTATACTTGTACAATCATATTAAACCCATTTCCAGGACATCTCCAAAAGTCTCATGATAGAAAATATTATCCACATCCAGAGAAAGAACTATGGAGTTTGAATGCCGATTGAAGCATCCTATTTGCTCTTTTTTTTCTTCTGTTTTGTTTTGTTTCCTTTTTCTTGTGGTTCCTCCTACTGGTTCTAATTCTTCTTTACAACATGAATAATGTGAAAATATGTTTAATAGGAAATGTATATGTAGAGACTATATCAGGTTGCACGCCGTCTTGGGAAGGGAAGCAGGGAGGAGAGGGGAGAAAATTTAAAACTCAAAAGCTTATGGAAGTGAATGCTGAAAAGTAAAAATAAATTTTAAAAATGTAAAAAAAATGTATTTTCATGTTAGTCATGTTGTGAAAGAAGAATCAGAATAAAAGGGGAAAACCACAAGGTTTTCTCCTCTTTAAAATGAGAGGGTTGTATTGAATGACCTCCAAGGTCCCTTCTGGGGCTAGGTCTATGAGCCTATGATAAGACCTGCCTGTGTGACCCTAGACCAGTCACTTACCCATCAGTGCCTCGGGCAGCTCTCTGAGACTCTTCAGTTGTAGAACAGCTATTGACCTGCATTGGTGGAGGGAGTTTGCTCACCAGAAGTTCCCTATACCAATTAAATCACAAGTCTGGACCCAAAAAAGCGCCAAGCCCTGGGAGCACAAAGATGGAAATGAGGTAGACCCTTCCCTAAAGGAGCTCTGGCCATAACAGGAACATAGATAAGTATAATAGAAGGCAGGAACTGGTATGAAAAAAGATCACTAGACAATCAATCAACAAACATATTTAAGTAAGAGGGATACCAAGGCCCTCAGTGGGCTTACATTCTAACAGTAAGGGGAGAAAAGCAAGTACTTATTAAGTACCTACTATGTGCCAGGCACTATGCAAAGCGCTTTACAAATATTATCCCATGTTATCCTGGAGGTAGGTGCTAATAATAATAATTATTATTATTATAATAATGCCTTATATTTTTATTTGTTGTTGCTCAGTTGTTTCAGTCCTGTCCAACTCTTCATGACCTCATTTCGGGTTTTTTTTGGCAAAGACACTGGAGTGGTTTGCCATTTCCTTCTCCAACTCATTTGACAGATGAGGAAACTGAGGCAAACAGGGTCAAGTGACTTGCCCTGGGTCACACAGCTAGTAAGTGTATGAGGCTGGATTTGAACTCAGGCTTTCCTGACTCTAGGCTCAATGTTCTAACTACTGCACTGTTTAGTTGCTCTGTATATTTTTATAGCACCTACTATGTGTCAGGCACCGTGCTAAGCACTTTATAATTATTATCTCATTTGATCCTTGTAACATCCCTAGGAGGTAGGTGCTGTTATTATGCCCATTTTATAGTTGAGGAAACTGAGTCTGACAGACATTAAATGACTTGCCAGGGTCCCACAGCCAGTAAGTGTCTGATGCTGGATTTGAAGTCAAGTCTTCCAGCCCCACCTAGCTGCCCCAAGGTAGGAAAGGTGTACAAGTTATGGACCAAGTGAAGATGGATGGCAGTCTCATCAGGGAAGGGCCTAGCAGCTGGTGACACCGGAAAGGGAAGGTGGATTTATATTTGAAGGAAACCAGAGGAACTCAGAGGGAGAGGTGAAAAGGGAACGTATTCCAGGCATGGGGGAACAGCCTGTGCAAAGGTGTGGAGATGGGAGAGGGTGAGTTCAATGAGGAAGAGCAAGCAGGCTGGTGTGGCAGTATGGCTGGTACCGTACTACGTACCACTACTCTGGCTGGTATAGAGGGAAGGGGGGTAAGCAGAAGATGGGAAAGGTGGGAAGACCCAGGTTATAAAGAGCTGCAGATGACAAGCTTTCTGTTTGATCCTGGGGGTAATAGGGAGCCACTGGCGTATATAGATTCCCGTGGAAGGGGGAGGAGCAGTGTCATGGCCAACCCTACGTTGTGTGTCAGCTGTGTAGAGGGAGGGTGGGTTGGAGGAGGCAGGGAGGCCTGTTAGAAGACTTTGGTGGTGATGTGGATAGAGCCCTGGATTTGGATTCGAATCACTTCCTACCTGTGTGACCTTGGGCAGCTCAGTTTTGTTCTCTGAGTCTCCGTTCCTTCCTCTGTGAACCTGAGGGGGTTTGGACCAGCTGACCCTCCAAGACCCTTCTTTCTGTCCTCAATCTGGGATCTTAGCCCCAGATACAGAGTGAAGGTCCTTACCCTCAGGGGGCTTACATTCTGTGCTGCTGTTTACAGCCTGCGTGGCCTTGGACAGATCACTCCTCCTGGGTGTCTGTGCCTCAGTGCCACCATCTGAAAAAGGGCAGGTGAGCTCGGATGGTCCTTCGATGCCCTGGGACTGCCCCAGGAGGATTTCACGGATCCGATGTTGGAGGGGCAGTCCCGAGTGTGGGACAGAGCTGGGAGTGCTGGGCCCCAGCCCCATGCAGGCCCCGCTGGTTTTCCTTTCCAGTCTCCCGTGGAGGGCTCTTCTAAAGGAGGAGCCTGCAAGGGGTTGACTTTCCCGGCTGCCTGCCCCCATCACCTCCTGCCTGGATGAGCTTCACAGATCATCTTCCCTCTTTGATCCCATCCTGCCTAGACTTCCCTGCTCTAAGGCCCTCAATGGCTCCCCATTGCCTAGGGCAGAGGTTCCTAGCCTTTTTTGTGAGCCAGTCTGGGCCCCTTCTCAGGATAATTACCTTAAATAATTGAAGGACATGCTAAATTTCAGTTAGAGGTTGCTCTGTATAGACATTGCCTGAGCTCAGGCAGTAAAGGTGGAGGCTCAGAGAATGACGTCCTCTCCAGACTGGAAGCCTGGGACTACAAGCACCAGGTATCCGAGGTGGCTCAGTAGACAGAGCGTTGGGCCTCAAGTCAGGGAGACCCGAGTTCAAATGTGACCTCAGACGCTGCCTAGCTGTGTTTCCCTGGGCAAGTCACTTAACCACCATTTGCCTCAGTTTCCCCATCTGTAAAATGGGGATCACAGTAGCACCCACCTCACCAGGTTGTTGTGAGGATCAAATGAATACTTGTGAAGTGCTTAGCACAGTGCCTAGCACATAGCAGGTGCTTAGTAAATATTCCCTCCCAGCACAGTGCCTGGCATATAGTAGGTGCTTAATAAATGCTTGTTACCTTCCATCATGGTGCCTGGCATACAGTAAGTGTTCAATAAATGCGTGTTCCCTCCCAGCACAGTGCCCAGCATACAGTAGGTATTTAATAAATGCTTATTTCCTCCCAGTACAGTGCCTGGCACACTAGTAGGGACTTAATTAATACTTGTTGAATTGATTGATTGGAAACCAGGTCCCTCCTGATTCTTAAGCCCAGCTCTGTACCCACTCACTCTGCCATCACTAAAGCCAGATGTTTTACGGCTGTCCATAAGGTATTTATATTGTTTACAGGTGCAGGGTGAGGATGTTTTCAGAGTTGGGGTGAGAGGCATACGGGCCCAGGACTGTTTTGTAATTTGAGTTAGGGGGAGAGGGAGGGGTCAGATTGTAGACCAGCAGGGGGGAGGGAGAGATTCTGTGCCCTGTCCTCTGCTTGCTCCAGGAAGGCTTCCTGGGGGCGAGCTCCCTTTCTCGCTTAGAGGTGCGCTCTGCATCTGTCCTATGAGTGCCCTTCTCTCTCCTCGCTCTCTCCGCAGATGGATTCTATGAGATCCAGGGCATCTTCCCCATCTGGGGGGTCACAGTGCTGGTGGGCACCTTTCTTGCCTCTGTTGTCTTCTTTGCTACCTCCAACGATCAGCCTCCCAGGTTTCATTGGGTAAGAAGACCCCTTTCCCCCCATACTGGCACCAGCTACTCGGAATTGAGACCCAGGAAGGTGAAGTGTGTTAAAATGAAATAAAGAAGCCGGCTATCATACAGACGAGTGATTTATTTTTCAGGGCGTGTCACTGTAGAAACAAATAGGGCCCAAAGGCTCTCAGTAGCACAAAGGACTCTGAACCCTGGTTATAATACAGTTAATATACATTTGGAGGGAGTGATAAACATGATGTAAGGATTAAGGCCACTTGGTTTCTTCTCGGTAGAAGGGTTGGGAAACATCCAGGTGAGAGAGAGGGACAAGGGGAGTAGTCTTGTGAAGTCACCAAAATCAGCTGATTCATATGGAGTTGACAATTAACAAAATGGTAGATAAAGGCAAAATGGAGTCACTAATGTCATTTTTAATGTAAGAAGGAACTAACAAGCATTAACTGAGTGCCTGCTGTGTGCTAGGCACTGTGCTTATCTCATGTGACTCTCACAATGATCCTGGGAGGTAGGTGCTATTATTATTCCCACTTTGCAGATGAGAAAACTGAGGCAGACAGAGGTTAAGTGACTTTGCCCAAACAACTATTAAGTATCAGACTGGATTTGAGCTCGTCTTCCTGACTCCAGATCCAGGGCTTTAATCACTGCGCCCCCTAGCGGCCTCACAGAGGTAGTGAATGTCTCTAAAGTCATGGGTGGGGAGCTGGACGGGAGCTCAGAGAGCAGTCGTTCCACGGGTCTTAACCTGGGGTCCACGAACTTGTTTTTTTAACAAAATATTTTGATAACTGTATTTCATTACTTGGTTTCCTTTGTTATTCTTTGAATTTCAATTTACTTTTTGCATTTTAAGACATTATTTCCGAGAAAGAACATTACATTTCACCAGTGTTACCTAAGGGGTCCAAGGGCACAGAAAAGATGTGAGAAATCCAGATCTGATCTCATTATCTCATTTTACAGATGAGGAAACTGAGGCACAGGTGACTTGCGCACAATCATGAGGGTAATATATGGCAAAGGGAGATTAGGGTTTAGACACAGTCGATCCAGTGTCCTTTCCATCACTCCCCACTGACTTGATTTCATTTGTATACTCTCCCCCTCTGCCTCCCTTCCTTCTGCCTCCCCCCATCTCCTTCCCTCTCTCAATTTTCTCTCTCCCCTTTCCTCTCTCTTTCTGTCTGTCTGTCTCTCCCTCTCCATCTCTTTTCTTCCTCCCTCTCTCTGTCTCTCCCCCCTTCCTCTCACTGTCTCTCTTTCTCTCTCTCCTTCCTCTCTCTCCCTCTCTCCCTCTCCATCTCTCTCTCCATCGCTCCTCCCTCCCCTCCTTCCCTCCCTCCTTTCCTCTTCTCTCTGTCTCTCTCTCTCTCTCCCCCCACTGCCTCCTCCCTCTCCAGACCTTTGCCTTCCTGGGCTTCTTTGTCAGCGCCCTTTGGATCAACGCGGCTGCCACTGAAGTGGTGAACATCCTTCGCTCATTAGGCATCATCTTCCAGCTCAGCAACACGGTCCTGGGTCTGACCCTGCTCGCCTGGGGGAACACCATTGGCGGTAAGGCTGTCCGCATGCAGGCCTGGCCTCAGACAGTTCATGTTCCATTTTCTGTTTTGTTTACTTGTTTAATGGTCTCCACTACATCATTCTAGTCGCTGGGTGTTTTCCTGCTTCTGATTACTTTACGTGGCATCATTTCCTATAAGTCTTCCCTTGTGTCTGTTATTTTTCATATTCCCACTTCTTCTTCTTCTTCTTTTTTTTTTTCTTGCTTTTTTGCTAAGCAGTGGGGTTAAGTGACTTGCCCAGCGTCACACAGCTAGTGAGTGTTATGTGTCCGAGGCTGGATTTGAACTCGGGTCTTCCTGACTCCAGGGCCGGTGCTTTATCCACTGTGCCACCTAGCAGCCCCTCATATTCCCACTTCTGAGCTAGCTGGGTGCCTCAGTAGATAGAGAGCTGGTCCTGGAGTGAGGAAGATCTGAGTTCAAATCCAGCTTGAGACACTATCTAGTTGCATGACTCTGGGCAAGTCACTTCACCTGGGTTTGCCCTAGTTTCCCCATCTCTAAAATGAAGATAATAACAGCACCCACCTCCCAGCGTGGTTATGAGGATCAAATAAAGTATTTGTAATGCACTTAGCATAGTGCCTGGCACATAGCAGGAGCTTAATAAATGGTCATTCTCTTCCCCACCCCCTAAGGAAGGGAGGTACGTTCCATTGTGAACCAAGGTTGGCCTCTTTAATTATGCAGTGTGATCCCTTTAGCATTTCCCCCACTTCCGTCACTGTTGTCACTGTGTTTACGGGCACCACGTTTTCCCAAGACAGCATTGGGGCAGGATCGCTGGGTCTGTCGGGAAAGCAGTGCCCCTCCCCCAGACAGGCCACCCTCCAGGCTTTGGTTGACCCAGGGAGCTGTGTCCCACCCAAGAACTTGAACCAAGCTTCTCTGACACCACCAGGGTTGGGAGATGGCTCATTCCGTGAGATCCTGCCTTTGTACCCACAGATGCACGCTGGCCGAGCTGAGGTCCCTCAGAGGCCTCTCAGATGAAAGAAAGTCCTTGGCTTGGCAGTTAAAGTCCTTCCCAATATGGCTCCCACCCCCTTCTCCAGGTTTATTCACTCTTCTCCTCTTCCTAAACTGCTTTTTCTAATCAAACTCTTCCACTCGTTCCCTGAACTTGACAGTCCCATCTCCCATCTCCAAGCCTTTGCTTCCCGTGTAAGAACCCCCTCCTTCCTCACCTTTGTCCCTTAGAGCCCTTGCCTTCCTTCGAGGTTTGGTTCTCCTGCCCCTTCTGGGAAGCCTCTTCTGAGCCAATGTTCCTACAGTCCTTTGTAGCCCCAGTTCTCTGAGAATTCTCTCCTAATCTCCTCTTTCCCTCCCCTCCAACCTTCATCTTGCTGTTGAATCTATGCCCCCTCCTGTACTCGGGGCAGTGTGGCATAGTCATAGCCCGTAAGACCCAGGTTCAAATCTTGCCTCTCCGGTATTTACTAGCGGTGTAACTAAGCAAGTCGTCTCATTTCTCTGCACCTCAGTTTCCTCATTTGTAAAGTGATGGGGTTGGACGGGATGGCCTCTGAATCCCTTCCAGTTCTACATCTGTTATCCCATTTGTTAGCCCGTTTCATTCCCTCCACTTATCACGTGTCTGCTCACGTTTCTGCGTTGTGTCCTTCCAGAAGAGTGCAGCTCGGGCTTCTTTTACCCTTCCTTTGGATCTGCAGCACTTAACGCAGTGCCCGGCTTACAGCAGGTGCTTAATAAACGCTTGTTGACTTGACTGGTATAGATGGATGGAGAGCTTGGGTTCATGGCCCCATCTTGAACCATTCTCTCCTTTTCTTGCAGATGTCATCTCGGATCTCACGCTGGCGCACCAGGGCTACCCACGGATGGCCTTCTCGGCTTGCTTTGGGGGCATCATCTTCAGTATCCTTTCAGCATCTGTACCCATCATTCAGTCTCCGTGGTAACAGGCCCTGGGATGGGGATGGGAGGAAGGGAAGGAGACAGCTCCTTGTTCTGCCTTCTGTCTCCTGGATGAGCTTTCCTGCGGACCCAGGAGAGACTCTTAGAGAATGGGATTGGAAATGACTTTTCAGACCATCCGTTATTATTATTATAATTTTTTTAGTTATTATTATTATTATTAGTAGTAGTAGTAGCAGCAACAGCAGCATTAGCAGTAGTAGTAGTAGTAGTAGTAGTAGCAGCAGCAGCAGTAGTAGTAGTAGCAACAGCCATAGCAGTAATAGTAGCAGTAGTAGTAGCGAGAGGAGTAGTAGTAGTAGTAGTAGTAGCAGCAGCAGCAGTAGTAGTAGTAGCAACAGCCATAGCAGTAATAGTAGCAGTAGTAGTAGCGAGAGTAGTAGTAGTAGTAGTAATAGCAGCAGCAGCAGTAGTAGTAGTAGCAACAGCCATAGCAGTAATA